>NC_136061.1:1173784848-1173919406 GCF_964261635.1 Lissotriton helveticus
CTGTAATGTGGCCTTAAGAATGGGTTCGAAAGGAGGACCCATCAACTGGGACAAGACTAGATTCATCTCCCAAGGAGGAGAAGGAGGCCGGACAGGGGGAAACACCTTCTTCAACCCCTGAAGGAAATCCTTGACCACCTGAAGCTGAAAGAAAGAAGGCTGGTTAGGTGACTTTCTATAGGCTGTAATGGCAGCCAAATTAACTTTTATAGAGGTGTACTTCAAACCTGATTTGGCTAAATAAAGAAGATACCGCAATTTTACCTCCTCTTGCCCGCTAGTAGGATTACAACCCATTACGCATACACCACAAGTAAAATCTATTCCATTTAAAAGAGTAAGAACTCCTAGTGGACGGTCTCTTTGACTCCCTCAAAATGTTCATACAGTCCGGAGGGAAATTCAAGTGTCTGTACTTCAGGACCTCAGGAGCCATGCTGCCAAGCTCATTGAGGAAAGGCTTGGGTGCAGAATCTTCCTGCCCATTTTGGTCAGAAGGTCCTGTCGGCACGGAAGTTTCCTGTGCGGACAGATCGAGAGCTGCAATAGGTCCGGATACCACCATTGGCGAGGCCAGTCTGGTGCTATCAGGATCATCTTCATTCTGAATCAGATGAGCTTGGTCACCACCTTCTGGATGAGAGAAAGGGGCGGAAAGGTGTATGCAAACCTCTTGGACCAGTCTATCAAAAGAGCATTCCCGTTCTTCCTGAAGGCGTGGCATTTTCTGTTTAGAAGGGGGTTGATGGATGGACGAACCCATCGATGAAAGATATCTGCCACCACCTCCTTGTTGAGCACCCAGTATTCTTGTTCTTCGAAGTGTCGACTGAGAGCGTCTGCCTGCACATTCTGTTCTCCTGGCAGATGCACCGCTGTGATCAAGAGATTCCCGACCAGCAGCCAGTGCCAGTGGGCGGAAACGTGTTCCACCTTGTTTGTTTAAGTAATACATGGATTGTATTGTCCGTTTCTATTAGTATCGACTGACTGAATCGATGGATGGCATGCCTTGAGGGCTAGATGAACTGCCCGAAGTTCTAACATGTTTATATGATAGGTTCTCTTTGCTCGACCATCTGCCCTGAGTCTATAGGTGGTCCAAGTGTGCCCACCATCCCTGAAGAGATGCATCCGTGATCAGGTACCGTTTTGGAAGAGGTTTATGGAAAGCAACTCCCACTAGGAGATTTTTTGGCTGAGTCTGTAGGAGAGTAGGGTCTGCTTTCCTATGGTCACTCCACTTTTTGCTTGACTGGTTTTCGACTTAATGTGGCTGTGGGCCTGCTAATCAGATCCACAGCCCTGCTGTTCTCTCTCTAAAATTCACACCATGTACTTTAGGTACATACCCAATTGGGAAATGGGTCACTCTGAGTCCCTGTACAGTGTACCATAGGTACCCAGGGCATAGGTGCACCCAAGGCCTACCAGGGGCTGCAGCATATCTTTTGCCACCCCTGGCTGGTGATCCAAACTGACACAACTGGCTGATCACTCAGCTGGGGCAAGGTTGTGTAATCACCCCTTGCTTAGATATAGTATTCCTATATCTAACCTTATATCTAGACACACATACGCCTATAAGTCACTCCTATGGCAGGCCTTAACAATCCTGGAGGCAGAGTGCTTGGTTATGTGTGAGATGGTGCTCTAGCATTAGCTGAGCCTGTCTGCAGCTTTCGGAACCATGTCCTTATAGCTGTTCTAGGATATTGCCATACCATATACTCTTAAGTGCATTATGAACCTCGCGGTTAAATGCTAACTTTGGTTTGGCTTTATCAAAACATGTCGTGTAAGGTGTCATACGCTTTGGAATACTACCCTCTCGCTAGTTCTGGCGATGGCGGTAGCATTCCACCCTTCTAGAGGGTGAAGACATGTTGTTCCTACTAATCCCAGTTAAAGTTAACCAGAGCCTCAGCATCACAAAATGGATGCTGCTGCCACAGACACAAGTTTGACCTCCTGCTGCTGGGAGTCCTTCCAGCGAGGGAGGCTTGGACAATAGGTTTCCTGTCTTGGGAGGTGCTAGCACCACACCAGACAGGCCATAATGTATTGGGGCAGGGAGGGCTGAATGAAATGAGACACTGCCTGGGGCACACAAGGTGTCCCATGCATAATCCGGTTCAAACCGGTGCTGGGGCACTCCAGCCCCAGCTCTGGTGCGAAACTGGACAAAGAGAAAGGAGTGTAACCACCCCCTTCCCTGGTCCCACCCATAGGAGGGACCTAGCAGGTAATCCAGCCCCTAAATTTGGTATATAGGTAGGAGCTGAGTCCCAAGACTTTAGATTTATCCTGACTGAAACTTGAAACTAAACTCTGGACCTTCGACGTTCTACTTGAAGATAGAAGACTGAAGAATCTCCCTTGTGGTCAAGGAGTGACCACCCAGTGTAAGCAGGCACCATCAAGCGGTCAACGGTTTGCTTTGTCGACGCTCCCACCGGAGCCCGAGCACAGAGCCTGACAAGACTCTGACTTCCAGACTTTCTTCAGCCCGATCCACAGCCACAGCAAAGCTGAGACCCATGGAGGCGACGCGAGACGTGGGAATGGCCATCTTGGAAAGCCAGCGAATTGCTTTACGTGCAACTTCTGAGGCACCCTTGAAGTTGTGCATTGGGGATTGAGAAGCCCCAGCCCGAGCACCATCTGCACCGAAGATCAGCCCTCCACACTCCACGAGTTCTGCGTGGGGCCCTTCTGCATTTTTCTGCTCGAAGCGTCTGTCCGGTCACTTGCCCGTGGGCTAGTGGCCTCTGTGACGACGAACCTACGAATTTACACCGCTGGTCTGGTTGCTCCAGACTGGCCCCTGCTTCCCTGAAAAGGAGAAGCCCATCAGACCTTGCTGGTCTGATCCAGAAGCCATCTTCGATTCATGCGTGGGTTGCCTTTGCCAAGGCTTGTTGACTCCAATCGGGAAGCCGACACCGCCGACAGCGAGATCCTTCGTGGGACAGTCTGTGTCCAGCTCCTGGTCGTCGTCAACAACTCCTGGTCCACGTGGCTGCAGAGACAAGCTTCACGACATCACCTGATTGCTTCGCGACATCGCCTGGTTCCTTCCTGGTCACTGGCTAGTGACACAGACTCTGTCCCCTCTGCTTTCAGGTACTCTTCATCCTCGATCCACCCTTGGATCCAACCGGACACTTCTCTCCTGGTCGCCTGCAGCATCTTTCCTTGAGGCTCCATAGGATTCAGCGACGAAACCAGACACACTTTGACACCTATGCACCCGCTTCCTGTGGGTGAGGTAACAAGAGCACTCCGGTGCTCCTGTGGGTATTAACTATCCTAATTTTCAGTAGCTTTCTCCAAGTCCATCCGGAAGTGATCTAAAATAACTAGTTTCCAATTCTTTCGTTCCCATTCTAACTCTATGGTAACTCACGTGTGTGTAAAGACACTGCACACGCATCCCGTGGGCCTCCTGCTCCCTATCCTTTGGTAGTACAGTGTAGCCCCAGCGATTCTCCAGGCCCTAGGCCTATCCTTTGTTTGTGACGTGGTTCTTATACCACTATTTTAGTATATGGTTCGAAGGGCCCCTAGGGCATTACTGTATTTTGTGCAACTTATTGTATGATAAGTAAGTCTCTTGTTATGTGCTTATGCCTCTGACCTCAGTTCAGAGGATAAATTTAGTAATAAATACATATATATTTTATATATATATATATATATATATATATATATATATATATATATATATATATATATAACCTGTGTGGTGTCCTTTCATTTGGTATTAAAGGGGTTACATATGGTAAAACAGCTGGCTTCACATGCCAAAAGAGTTTAGCCTAAGACTGCTTTGTCCATGCTACCACTAGGATAGCTGGTCTATAAGGTTGACTTTACAACCATCACCATAAGGGTTGTTTGGACTGGTGCAAGGTGCTCACTAGAATAGCGAACATCATATATCAGGCCAACTTCTCACAGAGTCCACCAGACAATGGACATTTTCGCTGAGTGGGAAAGGAGAATTCGATCCTCCCAATGTCATGAGGCTTGTCCCATTTAATTGCGGGTTTATATAGCGCTAGGAATCGACTCCCGGAGGAGTATCTCCACGCTTCGACCGCTGGGGAACCCGTCCTGGCTCACCCTGAGAGATGGTCCCTGATGGGTATCTCTAAGGTGCGACCAAGCATCCCCGGCGGTCTGGGGGGGCCGTTGTGAAGATGAGGCAAGCTGATGCCCAGAGTTGCCGAGTGTGGTTTCTGACTAGAGTAGGCACCGAGGCGAGAATTATCGAGTCCGCTGACCCTGGTCCACGACCCTGCCGCGTCGGGAATCGAACCCTGGTCCCGGGCCGTTCTCTGCTTACGGGTCTGCCGCCTCTAACCAGTGAGCCACACTTCTCCCAGATCTTGCTGTAGTGGTCTCATTCTCAATCTGGAGTTGGGAATGATAAAGATGCAAGAGCCAATCGAACCCAGTAGAGATGCCATTTGTCGGCTGATGCGCTTGAAGAAGGGTATTGCACTTCCGCTTCATTGATAACAGTCGCTCCTCCGAAGGAAACACTTTTCCTACGCTGGAGTCTATGATGGTGCCGACATAATTGAGAGTTTGAGTGGGCTGATGGACCGATTTTTCCATGTTCACATGAAGGCCCAAGCGGTGTAGCAGATTTAGGCAGATCCGATAGTGGTTCTTCACCATTTCGGGGGACGAACCCTTCAACAGCCAATTGTCCAGATACGGATACACGAACAGGCCTTGACGATGTAAAGCTGTGTAAAAAAGAGAGAGGAACCCCTTGGAATAGTCAAGGGAAATGGGGTATTAGACCTAAAGAAATGAGACCATTCCCTTGGAACATATACTAGATCTAGCTACAATCAGGCTATGGAGCATTCGTTACTATAATCACAGAGGCATACAGAGTATTTCAAAAGGTACAAAAACATTTATTAAAATGACAAAAAACAAACCAATTCCCATTTATACATTTTACATTTCTTAAAAACAAATAAAATAAATTCGTAAACTAATAAAACAATTAGACAGATTCTTGTGACCTGCACAATGTAACAGACAGACTAAAATTGCAAAACATGAAAATTGTGAAATACAGGGTGTACATTCGATACTCCAATTCGATCTCTCCTAGTCTTGTAGACTAATACTTGTATATCAACGAGGGAGGAGGAGATATGAATTGTACTGAGTTTGGGCGTCGACGCGTTTCGGTGGTTCTGTCGTATTAATCTTCCACCTTTTTCAAGACTACAAATTCGGTGTCTGTCTTGGTTCTGAGTCTTTACAGATATCCTGTATTTGCAAACAACGTGGTGTAATTAATATAAACCACGACGATGAACAGATGAAGTACTTTTCAAAACTGTCCGTGTTGTTCCATCTTTAGAGTTAGTTGGTATCGTTAATTATACAGAAAAGTGTTTTAACTTAGGTTAAAAAGCGTGAAGTTGCTGGTCCTTATTGCCGCAGTCAAAAAATGGGAATTCTGGATATGAATTTCCAATCGTCTGGGCGGAAGCCTCGAGAGGAGAAGAATTCTCTCCTTTACACGCGGATCAATCACGCTGCTTCGGGGATTGATCCGCGTGTAAAGGAGAGAATTCTTCTCCTCTCGAGGCTTCCGCCCAGACGATTGGAAATTCATATCCAGAATTCCCATTTTTTGACTGCGGCAATAAGGACCAGCAACTTCACGCTTTTTAACCTAAGTTAAAACACTTTTCTGTATAATTAACGATACCAACTAACTCTAAAGATGGAACAACACGGACAGTTTTGAAAAGTACTTCATCTGTTCATCGTCGTGGTTTATATTAATTACACCACGTTGTTTGCAAATACAGGATATCTGTAAAGACTCAGAACCAAGACAGACACCGAATTTGTAGTCTTGAAAAAGGTGGAAGATTAATACGACAGAACCACCGAAACGCGTCGACGCCCAAACTCAGTACAATTCATATCTCCTCCTCCCTCGTTGATATACAAGTATTAGTCTACAAGACTAGGAGAGATCGAATTGGAGTATCGAATGTACACCCTGTATTTCACAATTTTCATGTTTTGCAATTTTAGTCTGTCTGTTACATTGTGCAGGTCACAAGAATCTGTCTAATTGTTTTATTAGTTTACGAATTTATTTTATTTGTTTTTAAGAAATGTAAAATGTATAAATGGGAATTGGTTTGTTTTTTGTCATTTTAATAAATGTTTTTGTACCTTTTGAAATACTCTGTATGCCTCTGTGATTATAGTAACGAATGCTCCATAGCCTGATTGTAGCTAGATCTAGTATATGTTCCAAGGGAATGGTCTCATTTCTTTAGATGTAAAGCTGTGGCCACCACTGCCATGCATTTTGTGAATACTCTCGGCGCAGACTTGAGGCCACACTGTAGGACTCTGAACTGGTAATGTTTGGAGCCTACCATAAATCTCAGGAATTTGCGATGGCGTGTGGCAATCGGGATGTGGAAGTACACATCTTGGAGGACTACCGAACACAACCAATCCCCTGTCTGCCGGTGCGGATATATTTGATGTATTGCCAACATACGAAACTTCTCCTTCAGGATGACCTTGTTCAGAGATCGAAGATCCAAGATAGGTCTGATTGTGCGTTTGGTCCTTTTTTGGCACAAGAAAATACCTGGATTAGACTCCTTTTCCTCGTTGAGCAGGAGGAACCTCTTCTATGGCCAACTTTTGAAGAAGGATAGAAACCTCCTGACGTAGTAGTTTTAGTTGGTGAGGGTGTCATCTTACTGGAGGAATGTTCTTTGGTGGTGCGCGGAAACCTAGCAAATATACATTGCTCAGTATATTTAGCACCCACTGATCTTTGGTTATGTTGCGCCACTCTGCTACATGACTTGAGATACTTTCTCCCACTGGAGTGGGCAACGGCGCTAGAGGAAGCAGAAAATCATTGCTTTCCTGAGTTTTTGGCTGCAGTGGAGGATTGCTGTTGGTGTCCTCCTCTGCCTCTGGAGGATCTACGGCTTTGGAACTGAGATTTGGACTGTTGGAATTGCCTCTGAGACGATTGAGGGGTTTGAACCCTCTGATGGTAGTTTTTGCGCTTGTAAGGCCTGTATCGGCGGTTGAATTCTTTTTTCTTTTCCAAGCCTACCGCCTTCAGCGTATCCAGCTCGGCCTTCATCCTGTCAACTCCTCGTCAGTGTGGGTGCCAAAAAGAGCTGCCAGAGAAAGGCAGATTTAAGGTACGTTGCTGGGCTTCAGGTTTCAAAGCTGTTAAACGAAGTTAGGAAGACCTCCGCGCACATATTCCATGCGCATATGAATGCACAGCCAGAACAGCCCCATCCGCTGCTGCAATTACTTGATTGGCTACCAGCGCCCCTTCCTGGAGAATCTCAGCAAAATCTTGGCAATCCTCTTTCAGCAGTTTCTTTAAAGTGCTCCAGGGAATCCCATAAAGATCTGTCATAACGGTCCAACAGGGCTGCAGCACTAGACACCTTTAAAGAGGCTGCCGCTGAACCACATGCCTTTCTCCCCCAAGAATCTTGTGCTCTACTCTCCTTGGCTGGAGGAACTGAGGAAGAAGAGGAGACCGCATGGGTTTTCTTCACCGCTGCAATGATGACTGAGTCCAGTGGATGATCCGATTTTGGAAAAAGAGGATCCTGATAAGCAGGCTTGTATTTCTTATGATTCTCGCAGGAGCAGATTCGATTGATGATGGGGTGAGAAAAATGTCCATCACCGGTTGAAAAAGACCAGGAACCAGTGGGACCAAGGGTCTAGACAGACCATTGATGCAGAGTCTCGAATATAACCGACGCCGGTGTTTGAGGGGCGGACATCTGTATATTCAGTTTCTGCGCTCCGGTGGAAAGCACATCGTGGAAGGTGTCGATATCATTAGACGATACTCTTGATGGAGGACTGTCCGAGAGGGTAGGTGAATAATCCCTCTTTGAGGATCTAGTCGAGGAGGATGACCAAGAAGGGGATCTTCGTCTTTTATGGTGGGTATGAGAAGATCTATGCACTGGAGATTTGTCACGGCGATCTCTGGGCAGAGTAGGAGGTGACCTGTCCACAGCTTGCACCAACCGTGCTAATGGCGACCTATGCAGCAGTCTGGAATAATCCTCAGGGCATTGTGCTGCTCCTGCAGGTCCTTTCTGCCCAAGTGAGAAGAAGCCATCTTGGAGAAGGACAAACAGAAGGTGATCTATGCCATTGTGTCAAAGACTTCCGTACCTGTCGCTCAGGAGAAGGAGGAAATGAGCTTCTCCACGTCGAGCTCACATGAGTAGAGCCTCTGGGTGATAAAGAGGGATCTGAGTGATCTTTGGAGGTGGAACGGTGTGAGGAACGGTGCAAATTTGATATTGAATGCTTTGACGCTGACCGGCGATGCGTCACCGGTACTGGAGAGTCTCTTGAGAGAGATCGTTGAGCGTCTAGCAGAACTCAACTGAGAAGTGTTTGACGGCGGAGGTCTTTGACATCAACGGAGATCGCTGCCTCGACGTTGAATGCCTCCTTATATTTTATCTTCCGGTCTCGACGACTCCTGTGCCGCCGATGCACATCTGGTCCTCGACGTTGATCGCCGCCTGGACGACGTCAATGGAGATGCCAGCTTTGACTTAGATTGCCGTACCTCTGGCGACAACGAAGCAGGTCTAGACGTCGACCGGCGTGCCAACGGCGATTACAGAGATATTTCTCGACGTTGTGCGATCCCGCACCAACGGAGAAAGACTCCTCGATGCCGATCGTTGCCGAGTTGACGACGGCGGAGGGTGTGACGTACCTTTGTTCCTTGACGACGATCGGTGTTCTCTCGACGGCGAGCCTGCCGTCAAAGGTCTTCTCGTCGACGTTTTTGGTGCCGGTGGGGGCATTTTTGGTGCTGAGCCAGACGCAGATGGAGAGCAGATCAGAATCTTACTTCTTGAGGAAGTTCTGGCTCTCTCTTTCCTCTGCCTCACCGGAGACCTGCCTCTGGAAGATTTTCCTTTTTCAGCCAGTCCATAAAGACTAATTCTTTCCCTGTCTTTCAAAGTACGCTTGGATAAGGACTGACAATGTTGGCAAGTCTTTGGAACATGATCTTCGGGAAGGCAAAGAAATACAGACCGATGGGAGTCTGATTTCGCCTTTTTTTTACCACATAAGGGCGAGAGTCAAAAAGAGATGGCATTTCTGAGTGGAAAAAAATGCTCAACTCTCTCAAAAATGGCAAAATATTACTCCAACAGACATCGAAGTAAAAGGAATTTAGTCAAAAATAAGAGGTCATTTCTGACAAAAAAAGTCAGAAAAAGAGCTGATTAACTAGGGTCATGACTGAAGGAGCTGGAAAGAACAACTGACCTAACTGTCACCCCTGAAGCATGTTGGGAAGCTGGGGGTCATGGCTGTCTTAAAGGCACAGTGCCAGTTTTTCCTGTGTATTTCCATGGGTTAGCTTTTCTACACTAAGTCTTCTACAATACAGCCTGTGAGTTGGCAATGCTTTTATTCCTCTTTGCAGGATTATGGTTTCTACTGTGCATTAAAGCAGTATATATATATTTATATCCTTTCCAGGTTCCCGCATATGGGCGTGAATACTTATGTGCTTATGACTATTGATGAGGATCCCCTGAAAGAGAATCAAGGGCATCCGAAGTAATATCCCATGGAGTGAAGGAATAACTCCCTTGCATCTCCAGGAACTGCAACGAAGCTGACTGGTCCGCTGCTCCTGTCGTCCAATGGACTTCCTGAGGGTCAGCAACACAGGTGGCGGTTTTACAACTTCCTTGAGGCCTGACCTGCCCTCTCTGCAATTTTGACACCAGTATCCCTTGTCGGAACCACCAGGAACAAACCCCAGTGCACAGCATCGACTTGCTGTTACCACAGCTTGCTGGCTCTGCACTCCAGAAATCTTCGGGCTACAAGATTCTCCAGCATCTCTTCTCTCCAAGCTTAGCGTCCTCACCGCATCCTCTGCACCATGGGCCTTTGTTCTTGGTGCGCTGCCCGAGGTCCTCTTGCAATCCTGTGCCTTCAGCCCGAGGGTCTTCTCCTGCTTCGGTGGGCCGACCTGATTGATTGGGGCCTGCTCTGACTTCTGCTGTTGGTGAGTCCTTTGGACCTTGCTGGTCCCAACGTGGCTCCTTCTTCGTTCTCCATTCCAGCTGCGGCTGCCAAGGCTTGTTAGTGCTCCCGCTGGACACCAACCACCTAGTCACCAACATCTGATGTGGGACAGCTCATGCACGGCTCCTGGTGTTCCTCAGTGTCAACTGGTCTTCACCGCTGCAGCAATTGTGCAAGAAGACAGACCTTATTGGCTGAGGTATTGAAGAACGACTTATCATGCAGGATAATAGTGGGGGGGTTATTATTATTGGACTTTATGGATGCAGGAAGGTGTACAACGGTGTCATACGCTGTAACTTCTTGATCCAACGGAATGTTTATTGCACTCATATACCGCACCAAGTTTCAATAAAGGTTTTTATAACAAAAAAAAACAAAAAAAGTTACAGCTGACCCAGCAGAACCTCCCAACATCAGTGGGCAAAGCTCTTCCATGCCTCGTGGTCACTCCTGAATGGCATAGACTCTGTAACCTGTTTGCAGGTTCTTCACTTCCAGAATTTCCCCTTGGAAGAAAGTGCCTCTGGAGAAGAAGGTGAAGTCCAATGGAATCCAAGCCTTCCATTGTCTTCTACGGAGGTTTCCAATGTCTCTTCACCCCTTTGCACCTGGCTTCTCTGGTATAAAATAAATGAAATACCAGTATTTGTGAAGCGCACAGCTACCTCCAACGTGGTGTCCCGGCGCTGGGCGCCGTCGGGAAGATTAAGCGAGTTATTGCCCAGAGTCACATGGTGCTGGGCTAACCTGCCGCCATGGACCGAACCGTGAACCCCCTGTGGTCCAGAGGCAGGCACCCTGGCTGCTGCACCACACCTAATCCCGGGGTATCCACAGGTGGGGTGGTTCTCCAACCTTTCGTCATCCAAGGGAATTCTTCGGGGTCCTCTAGTAAGGGTCCTTCTTATGCAAAACTTCAACCGTGACTTCTCCATTGATTTCCATTGGTCATGCGGCTGGGTTCCCACTCTGCACACATCCTCCGTGGGGTTCCTGGGTACTTACCGTCGGTGGTTCCTTTTGTCCCCGGCTCCTTTGGGTCTTCTGGTCCAAGTCCCGTTCTTCAATGGCAATATCAAGAAGAACCTCTAGGAGATCCCATTACCACAGATGGCATTTCACTGGTCATAGGCTAGTCGTCTGAAAAAATAGTATGCATTGAGGGGCCCTCGGTTTAGCAAATGCTTAGTTTTACGATAACTGTATACAGAACATATTTTCCTCCTTGTTAAGGAGACTGACACAAACCTGGATGCCCTCATTCGTGAGTCTTTTGGTTTTAGGGAAAAATCTGGATTTACCATTAACTATGTTAAATCAGCAGTGATGCCTCATGCTGAAAACCACACAATGTAAACTTAACAAAATAAAGTGGCAGGAATCTTGCATACTTTATCTGGAGAGTGAAGTCCATGGTAACATTTACAGAATCATCAGAAAGAGCTATGGAGAAGTCTATGATTCCAACACCGATCAAATACACCAATGGCTATCTATCCAGCTCTCAATGGCAGGCAGCATCATCCTTACGAAGACTGTTTTATAAAAAAAAAAGGTTTTATTTATTTACTTGAGTTTTATATAGCGCTGGCTAGACCCGGAGGTATCAGAGCGGTTTACATGAGGAGAGTTACATAGGTTACAAGTTACACATTGTTACAGAAGGTACGTCAATTACAAGTTACATCTGTTGGTTCAAGGTGTGTAGAAGTTAAGGGGGTAATGTAAAAGGGCGACGAGGAGGGAGATTAAGCAGGGAATCGGCACAAGGAAAAACAGAGCAAGTAGGAGAGAGAGAGATTCAGGAGAGCACTGAAAGGGATGGGGGAGTCAATCAAAGAATGAAGGAGGGAAGGGGTGGGGGTAAGAGACACCGCGAGGAGATGAGGAAGTAACTGTGTCTGATGTCTGGCTGGGTGGGAGATGGCTCCCCGTGGTAAAGGGATCATTCCCAGTCTTCCATTTTGTGTGATTACCCTGTCACAGTGGACTCTCACCGCGGGGTCGCTGAGACTCCAAGGCATAGATGCTGGATCCCTCTCCAACAAGGGGAGAGGAGTGATTTGGTCATAGGCACACGTAGAAGAATGAAGGAGGAGGGGGGAAGGGGGTAGAAAACCCAGCGTGAACAAAGTGTACGACTTCCGGCCAGGTAGGAGACAGTTTCCAGTTGTAAGGGGATCAATCCCAGACCTCCACTATGTGAGACTCCCTGGTCACTGTGGACTCTCTCAGAAGGGTCTCTGAGACTCCATGGCAAAATTGCTGGATCCATCCCCAACAGGGGGAGTAGGAGTGCTTTGGACAAGGGCATACTAGCGGGGCCATAATCGGGAGTCTGGCTGGTAGGGTTGCACTGGTTACAAATTACACATTATTACAGAAGGTACGTCCATTACGAGTTACATCCATTTGTTTAAGGCGTGTAGCAGGGTAAGGGGATAATGTAAAAGGGCGACGCGGAGGGAGATTGAGCGGAGCATAGGCACGAGGATAAACAAAGAAGGTGGGGGAAAGAGATTCAGGGGAGAGAGGGAAGGAATAGGAGGGGCAATCAAAGAATGAAGGAGGGGAGAGGTGGGGGAGAGGGTAGGAGACACAGCGAGGAGACAAGGAAGTCCAGGCTAGACCCGGAGCCTTCTGAGCTCACACACCCTCCGTCATCCTGCCAGAAGATCAAACCTCTCCCCCTGGGCAGGTCCTTAGTTTCCCTTCCTGAGAATTGTTCTCACCTCTCTCCAGGAGGGCAGCAGCTGTCTCGAGGACAGCAGTTGTGTGCAACCAAAGACGGTTACTGGAAAGTTTCGGCAACAAAGTGACTACTTTCTAAAAATGTATAATATAGTTACATTAAACTCAACTCGCGCATCAAGTTAGATATATTGCAATGATTCCTTTGATACCTTAAAGTTTTAACTTTAAGTCCCATTTGGAAGTTAGCAATACTAAGTTGTCAGTGTGTAACTCCACACTGACCAACGGAGGTACTAGTCTTAATACAGTGAAAAACGACAATGCAGGGTTTTTGCTGTCAGGACATGTAAAACATAACTGATATCCTTCTCTTTAATATAATACACCTTTCCTTTGAGGCTCGTTAGACCTACCTTAGGTGTGACTTGCTAATATTAAAAAGGAAGGTTTTTGCTTTGCCACAGGTTGAAATGGCACAGTAGAATTAGCAGTTTTAGAGCTGCTCAGCCAGCCTGCAATGGCAATGGGGGAGAGAAATTTACTGTTATTCTGCCCAAATTAGTAAACCTTTTCCCAAATATCCAGATTCCCTCTTTCGCTCTCATATTTCAAGAATTTAAGATCACTGATGATTAGGCTGGCCTCTTGTCGGATGATTGACACCATTAGCGCTTATCCTCTACTACCACACATTCTGTAAACTTCATAAGGTAAGCATGGTAACTTCTTAGAAAATAGCCACGGTAATGGTCTCTATAATCCAAAGGTCTGTAGACATGTATTACCTCGGGTGGCGCAACATGAAATGGCATGCTTTACAGAGACAAATAAAAAAAGTTTAGCACTCATCGTCCAGATAGTCTGGAAAATGCAGCATATTCTATGTAGCCTGTACACAGTACATACTTCCACTGCCTTTCTCCTGGTCGGCTTTGACTTTTTCTTCCCTCCATGGGGATCGCCCTGTGAGTTTTTCCCAGTGTCCTTCTTTCGCTTCCTACTGGAGTCAGCTTCCTGAGGCCAACTGTTCTCCAAGGAATTCATGCATTTTTCAAACAGCACAGGGTGAAAAACCTGGTTTGCAACACTGCCTGAAAATAAGAAGACAACAGTAAACTACTTGCGGCAGCCAACTGTAGTTGCGAATTTCAAACATATCACTTTGCTACCTTGTACAATCTTTAGAGACTAGAATAAAAATCATTAACTAATAGAGCAAGGGAACCAGCTGGTATACATGCCGGGGGTTTAGGGTTCACATCCTGGGAATAATGGTATTTGAAAGGAATACAAGTATGTCCAATAAGCAGCGAGTGGTCTTTCAACTGACTCATTCCAGCACCTTTGAGAAAATTAGCAGGGTGGAGCTTTTAAAAAGAAGGACGTGAAAACGCATAAAAGGACCATAACTCATGAACAATCTTCACCTTCTTTTAATACATAATGGTCCCATAGATGTACAACTACCTGGGGCCGTATTACATAAAGTGCCCCCGAGTAGCAACAGGAATGTGTGCACACTTTGTGCACTCCCAGGACACTTTCGTATTACAGAAGGGCACACATGTGCTTTTGTGAAACAGACAGCACTGGTGCACATATAGGGCTATCTAAAGAGAGGGCTCCCTAATTTGCATAGAGGCAAAGCCCCAAGCAAATGAGGGAATCTCTTTACTTTTGTGCCTGCGCCGTATAACTGACACACGAAAAGATGGCGCAATGTCAGTGCGCCCCCTGATGGCAGCCTTCTCATGGACCCCCTAGACATCCCCTTAAAGGCAGGTACATTCAATCACTGTACCTATCTGCAAAGGGATCTCTAATCTCTCTTTAAAGTAAAAGTGGGTTGCCGCCTGCACTGGGAAACAGAGAGTCTTTGAAGCAGGCGCTCCGTATTTCACTTGAATGCGCTGCCCCAGGACAGTACAAGTTTGCAGCCGCCCTATGGTCAACTCAATCACTGAAATAGGGAGCACTTTCCCTGCATGCGCCTGGCGCACCCGTTTAAAAAACAAACAAGAAAAGTGCACCATATGTGTAATAGGACCCTTGGTCCTAAATGATGCATGTGTAATGGTAAAAGAAATAACAATACCTAATACCCTCGCTAGGATCAGCAATGCAGCTGATGAGAACAGATGTGATGATCCAGACTAAAACATAAAGGCAATATATTTATGGCAGACAGAAGGTAAGAAGGATTAGTTACTTACCTGTAATCCTAGTTCTCTTCCAGGGGTATACTCATTAAAGTCATAAGCACTGAATTATCTCCGCCCATGAGCGGGAACCCGGAACACATAAACAATATACATATATATGTGTAAATATATCAAAAAGTACATAGTACTAAACTAATTATACACATATACATGTATAATAACCATATATGCAGCCTAACATATATACATAGGCTAATAAAGCCAAACTTACACACGTTCTGTAGCATGAAAATATGCTGTATATAAATGCAATAAACAGGCATGAGCCTAAAATGCATTTCATAACCATGAAAACCTTTTATTTTCATCAAAGAACCTGTTGTAAACAGTTATTAGCCTAAAAGGCTGCATATGAAAAAAATGTCTGTGTACAGAAAATCAGACTGGCATCCTGCCTTTAAGGCCCCAGAGAATCTGCACACGTTGCCTTTAAGGCCTCCAGGAGAACTCTGCTCCCATAATGCCCCACAGGTGACAGTTAGGTCAGTTCTTTTGTACGGTACAGTAAACTTTAGCAGGAATCTGCACTTAAAAACTTCATAATACATATTGAAAAATCTCAATGCTACTGCTCGCCAGGGGAGGCGGGAGTGTGCTTATGACTTTAATGAGTATACCGCTGGAAGAGAACTAGGATTACAGGTAGGTAACTAATCCTTCTCTTCCAGGGGATACTCATTAATAGTCATAAGCACTAAATAGAGTAGCCAGCTCATACCCACCAGAAGCGGGCGAAGAGATAAAGTGCATAGCCACACTTTTAAACCATAGCGTTCAGCTAGAATTAGCAAACAAATTTCTGAGGGATGCTTGTCCCACTTGTGCATCAACCTGCGCATCAGAATCTAGACAGTAATGGCGTGTAAACGTATGCACTGAACGCCAAGTAGCTGCTTTACATATCTCTGACATAGCCACATTCCTAAGGAGAGCTGTGGTGGAAGCTTTCCCCCTCGTAGAATGCGCCCTAGGTCTACCTGATAGAGACTTGTGGGCTAGCTAATAAGACAGTAGGATACATGACACTATCCATCTAGAGATGGACCTCTTGGACGCTGCCAAACCAGTATTCGTAGGACCATAGTTCACAAACGTGTGCCTCAAAGACTTTGTTTTGTCTAAGTAAAATTTCAAAACCCTTTTCAGATCTAACGAATGTAGAGCCCGTTCAGCCGGGCTCGAAGGGTTTGGGAAGAAAGTAGGCAATGTTATGGTTTGATTAATATGAAAATCCGACACCACCTTAGGCAGGAAAGCAGGATGAGTTCTGAGCACCACTCTGTTTCCATGAAAAATAGTGTACGTTTCCCTGCAACACAGAGCCTGAATTTCGCTCACCCTACGAGCAGAAGTGATGGCCACCAGGAACGCTACTTTCCAAGATAAGTGTTGTAAAGACGCTTTATGTATGGGTTCAAAGGGGGGACCCAATAACTTGGTCAACACCACATTAAGCTCCCAAGGTGGAGAAGCAGACCTGACTGGAGGATACACCTTCCTTAAACCTTCCAAAAAATCCTTCACCACAGGCATCCGAAAGAAAGATATCTGTGTTGGCGATTTTCTATAAGCAGTTATTGCAGCAAGATGGACTTTGATGGAACTAAACTGCAAACCAGATTCAGCAAGGTAAAGCAGATAAGGTAAGATCACCTGTTCTTGACCATGAATAGGGTCAAGACCCTTACTCTGACACCAAAGGTAAAAGCGTTTCCACTTAAATCCGTAGGATTGTCTTGTAGAAGGCCGCTTTGCCTCCTTAAGGATGTTCATACACTCCGGATTCAGCTGCAAGTGCCCGTACTGGATGACTTCAGGAGCCATGCTGCCAAGCGCAGGGAGGGCAGATTGGGATGAAACACTCACCCCTCCTGTTTGGACAGAAGATCCGGGCGACAAGGCAATCTCCTGTGTGGCACTTCTGACAACTGGAGGAGATCTGGGAACCACCACTGGCGTGGCCACTCTGGGCAAATCAGTATCATTCTGGAGTCGGTCTTGTACATCCGGTTGATCACTGCCGGTATCAACGGTGACTGTGGAAAGGCGTACAGCAAGTTGTGACGCCAGTCTATCAAAAGGGCATTCCCTTGAGACCCTCTCTGGGAGAACCTGGACGTGAAGACGGGGCATTTTGTGTTTGCCGCGTCTGCGAACAGATCGATGTCTGGTGTTCCCCAAGCTTGAAAAATGCTGTGCGCGACGTCCTCGTTGAGAACCCAGTCGTGCGCTTCGACGAAGTCTCTGCTGAGGTCGTCCGCCTGTGAGTTGAGACTCCCTGGCAGGTGAACCGCTGTTATGGACAGGTCTCGTGCTAGCAACCAATGCCAGATGGTCTGGGCTTCTATCGACAGAGTCCTGGAACCCCCTGCTTGTTTAAGTAATACATAGTGGTTGTATTGTCTGTTTGCACCAGGAGGGACCGAGTCTGTAGAGATGGAGCCAGGGACTTGAGAGCAAGATGGACCGCTCTGAGTTCGAGTAGATTGATGTGATATCCTTTCTCGAAGTCTGACCATAGCCCTTGTACCTGCAGAGGGCCCATATGCGCCCCCCAACCTTGGGGAGAGGCGTCTGATCAGAGTCTGCGTTGGTGGGTCCTGATGAAAAGGAACTCCCTTCATCAAGTGTGTCTTCTTCATCCACCACCGGATGGAATCTCTTGCAGACTGTTGGAGATGAATTCGATCCTCCCAGCATCCCGTCCTCTGCTTCCACTGATCTTCCAGACACTGTTGTAGAGGACGCATATGCAAACGTGCGTTCGGAACGATGAAGATGCACGATGCCATGGACCCTAGGAGAGAGGACACTTGCCGAACTGTCGGATGTGCAGACTGAAGGAGAAGAATACACTTCGCCTTGATGGATAACCACCTCTCCTCCGAAGGACGCACGTTTTCTTTTTCCGTATCCAGTTGAGCACCCAGGTAGTGGATCTTCTGGGTGGGGTTCATTATGGACTTCTTGTAATTGACTTGAAGACCCAACTTGCCCATGAGGTGGAGGCATATCGATAGATGTTCTTCCAGTAGAGATGGGGATGAACTCTTCAGAAGCCAGTCGTCTAAGTACGGATATATGAAAATCCGTCTCTTTCGAAGACAAGCCGCGACTACCGCCATACATTTGGAAAATGTTCTGGGAGCTGATCTCAGGCCGAATGGGAGCACCGCATACTGATAGTGATGAGCACCTACTTGAAACCTGAGAAACTTGCGATGTTTTCTGGATACCGGAATATGAAAATAAGCATCCTTCAGATTGATGGAGCACATCCAATCCCCCTGATGTAACCGGGGGAAGATCTGATGAAGAGCCAGCATTCGAAACCTCTCCTTTAGAATGAATCTGTTCAACAGTCTCAAATCCAGAATGGGTCTGAACTCCGTAGCTGGGCCTTTTTTCTTTACAAGAAAAAAATCGAGAGTACAGGCCTTGATAGCTCTGCTGAGATGGAACTAGTTCTATGGCCTTCTTCTTCAGAAGGATGTTCGCTTCCTGTTGTAAACGTTTTACATTCCACTGTAACATCTTTAAAGGACGCATGACAGGAGGTGGCTTCTTGAATCTCAAAAGGTACCCGCTCTGAATGATACCCATCACCCATCTGTCCTTTGTGATCTGTTTCCACTCGTCCAGAAACCACACAATACTTCCTCCAACCGGAGTGGCACACGGTTGTGGAGGAAGCCTCCGTTCATTGTTTTTGAGGCTGTTTGGTAGCGGATGACTGCTGCCTATTTCCATTTCCTCTGCCTCGCCCAGGTTGCCGCTGTTGGAATTACGACCTCTGTTGATTCTGGCCTTGGTTTTGCGAGGACCAATTAGTCTGTTGGCTCCTCTGCTGGAAAGATCTCTTGTCAAAGGGACGAAAATTACCCCGGCGTTTAAATTATTTCTTCTTTTCAAGACCTATGGCCTTAAGAGTGTCCAACTCCACTTTCATCTTGGACATCTAATCGTCAGCATGAGATCCAAACAGAGTTGAACCATTAAACGGTAAATTCACTATTTTCCTTGGGGTCTCAGGCTTTAGCCCAGTAAGGCGCCGCCAAGCTGAACGCCTAGCACAAATACCGTGCGCATAGCCATGCGCTGCCAGATCCGCCGAATCAGCAGCCGCGCTAATGCTCTGGTTAGCCACCAGTCCGCCTTCTTCCACAATCTCCAGGAAATCCTTTTGATCTTCCTTAGGGAGTTTATCCGCAAAACGAGCCACCGAGTCCCATAGCAGACGATCATAGCGGCCTAGTAAGGCTGCAGCACTGTCCACTCTCATGACCGACCCCGAGGTGTTAGCCATTCTTCGCCCCAAGGAATCCATACTCTTGCTATCCTTTTCAGGTGGAGCAGAAGAGGTAGATGCTGCAGAATGCGCTTTTCTGACTGCCGCCACAATAAGTGAGTCTGGAGGTGGGTCAGAGCGCAAAAATAGTGGATCTTCTTCTGGAGCCTTGTACTTTTTTGCAATCCTAGAAGGACCTGAACCCACCGTGGCCGGAGTCAAGAATGTTCTCATTGCTGGTTCTATCAAACCGGGCACTAACGGCAGAAGAGGTCTGCCAGACGTCTTGTGATGTAGGGTTTCAAAGATGATTGACGATGTCATTTGGGGAACTGCCATCTTGATGTTGAACTTATTCGCCCCACGACATAGTACATCATTAAATGTACTCAAATCATCTACGGGAGACACTCTGGAAGGTGGAGTAGATGATATAGTGGGAGAATAGTCTCTATATGAAGACCTTGAAGAGGACGCAGATGACGTAGAAGATGGGGAAAGGGGTTCTACGCAGTCTCTGAGGAGTTGCCAATCGCTGCCTCCTACGCTCCCTCGAACGCTCTCTCACTCGGGATTTCGAGCGTGATCTTCTATGCAGCTCCGTCTGAGGGACCGGAGCCCTCATCCCCATCAGTCCTGCATCTGGACGCATCTTCCAATGTCTCAGGCTTTCCAGCCACCTCGGTGACATGTTAAGAGGCCGCTCTGCACGCTCAGGTGAAGCCTCAGGTGAAACCTGCACAATATGCAGCCCTGCTGAAGACTTGGAGGCTCTGGAGACTACACTCTGCTCAGATTTCGATGAGCCAGATGGAGTCCGTTGTCTGGGCACCAATTGTCTGTCATCTGACACCTGCCCTGAGGTTGAGCCAGAATGCGCCACCACAGAAGAGTCCTGGTGCGCTGTCTCTTGACCCGCCGCAGACCTGTCTTTTTGCTGACCCTGCGGTGAAGACGCCACTAAAGGTTGTGGACTTATTTCTGACCTCGACAAAGACCTAAGTGAGGTCCGAGAGGCTGGTCTTGATAGTCTCGAAACTGACCTTTCATCAGGTGGGGGAGACCTAGACTGACACTCCATGCTTCGAGCCCGAAGCATGTTTCGACGTCGACCTACGTCGCGATGGAGACCTCGACCTTCTGTTCTTTTTAGGTCTCGACGTCGATGTCTTCGACGCCGATCTTCCTTCGCCTCTCGACATCAACCTGTTTCTCGACGACGACTTGCGTCTCTCCCTCGACTTCGACCATCGTCTCCCCTTCGACGTCGACCGATGACTCTCTCTCGACGTCAACACTGGATCCTTCGACGTTGACACCTTCGAAGTCGGGCGCCTCTCTTCCCTCGACGTCGATATCTTTCGATCCTTCGACGTCGAACCTTGCAACCCCGGCGTCGTCCTTACTGCAATCGACACCAGATGTCTCGACGTCGAAAGAGATTTCAACGGCGACTGTCGAGACGCTGAACCTTGACTCACCGGTGACGTCCTCGACGTCGATGGAGCCTTCTTCGACGCCGACAAGGCTGACGGCGATCTGGATCTCGACGCGGAGCACACCTTTTTTGACGGCGACGCTCCCTGGAGTCGATTTTTCTTAGTTCTTCCTTCAGGAGAAGCTGTTCTTCGACGTTTGGGTTGAGAAGATGGCTTAGCAGATGACAACAAGCTCTTGGAGTCCTTCTCACCACGGCTTTCTCTCTTCAGAAGGCCCAGCAACCTCATTTTCTCCCTTTCTCTTAAAGTCCTATTAGAAAGGTTGAGGCAGTGATAACACTCTTCCACCTTATGAGAAGCTGGAAGACAAACCACACAAACAGAGTGTGGGTCCGTTTTTGACATCTTCTTCCCACAGGAAGGACATTTGTAAAAAAAAGGTGGCATTCTGACTAAAAAACACCAACAGTTTAGTCAGAAAAAGGTATTAAACCACCACTAGAGTAGTATATTGTCAAAAAAGACAAGAAAAAAACAACTTCTGACTGAAACACTGCCAAAATTAGCCGAGCTCAAGTTCCAGGTTGCTCACAGAACAAGCCGGAAAAAAGAACTGACCTAACTGTCACCTGTGGGGCATGATGGGCGCAGAGTTCTCCTGGAGGCCTTAAAGGCAAAGTGTGCAGATTCTCTGGGGCCTTAAAGGCAGGGTGCCAGTCTGATTTTCTGTACACAGACATTTTTTCATATGCAGCCTTTTAGGCTAATAACTGTTTACAACAGGTTCTTTGATGAAAATAAAAGGTTTTCATGGTTATGAAATGCATTTTAGGCTCATGCCTGTTTATTGCATTTATATACAGCATATTTTCATGCTACAGAACGTGTGTAAGTTTGGCTTTATTAGCCTATGTATATATGTTAGGCTGCATATATGGTTATTATACATGTATATGTGTATAATTAGTTTAGTACTATGTACTTTTTGATATATTTACACATATATATGTATATTGTTTATGTGTTCCGGGTTCCCGCTCATGGGCGGAGATAATTCAGTGCTTATGACTATTAATGAGTATCCCCTGGAAGAGAAGTTATACGACCAGCCAAGCCTATTCAACCTTAAATGTGAAGCAGTTTTGACATGGAGGAGGCTTTCGTATTAACCTTCACCTCAGAAGATGCTCATGAGATCTTGAGATCATGAGAAATTCATGACAAACTTGCATCCTTTTTTTTCCCCTCATATGCTGGCGTTACTAAAGGTATTTGTAAGAGTACTTGGTGGTGGTGTGCAATTTACCTGGGATAAGCGGAAGAAAATAGCCAAAATACAGCTAAAAAAATACCGTAAAAAAGAAGCTGTGCAAGCCCCAGCGTGGTTTGTTTCTCTAAAAACTGTATGTAGACAATTTTCACCGTTCCGACGTTGCTCGCTTCCAGCATTCAGAAACCGGCAGAGAGGGATATTTATCATTGTTTTTAGCGCTTTTGTGAGTGGTGATCAGTATTTCTTATTGTTTTCATTTTCTTCCTACTTACAGTTTGTGGGGAAAAACAGATGTGAAACTCCAGGTGAACCTGGGTGGAATTCTTTGAAAATGAAACCATGTTTTTAACTCTAAAAGGGTTTTCTGAACACCAATAAAAGGTTTTTCGCACCAAAAACAAACTGATCACGGATATCAGAAAACTGTGGCAAAAGTCAGAAATAAACAGGTTTTTTATTTGTAATTTTTCACTCAAGTAATGTATACAATTAAATCAATCAGCTCTGCAATACGCAGAGCCAACAACCAAGCCAGGATTTACAATAATTGTGCGTTATGTACTGACCATGAAACACTTGAGAATTAAAATTATTATGAATAAAATGGTGCATGAAGCCAAGCTATGTATTTATTAAATGGGATAGAGGTTATTTCTAGCAGTCTGAATTTTAGATTAGACATAGTCCGAGGTTTTTTCAACAAATTTTTTTTTGTGAGCAATGACTATAATTTAAAAAGCCAACGACATACAGAAATCCAATATGAGAATAGCAAATTTACTATGGTCATGCGTTTGTACGCTTCTAATTTTTAAAAAGGCACTCTACATGTGTGAATAGGTCAATTGCAGGCAACCAAGGAAAAATACCAACCCCCACATTTCTAAAAACAAATTAGCCCAGAATAGTACAAAGCCGTGAAGCATGCATGGGTACCAATATTTTTTTTTAGCCCAGATTCCTCTGCAAATGATGAAGTTTGGTAAAAAAAAAAAAAAAAACAAGCTTGTGCTAGAAATTATAAAATTCACACTAAGAAATAATAATCCAAAAATATAAATCCAGTTTGAAAAAAATATGACAGCAGAAATCCTCTAAATTGGCACAGTAAGTACTTTGGTATATCCACAATTGGCTACTGGTGTACCCTCATAAGTTCTTAATGCACAAGTTACTTACCTTCGGTAACTGTAAGAAACAGTAGTTCGTGTTAGATTACTTACCTTTGACTATCCCCAGGCGTCAGACTGGATCCGGAAAGTTTTGCGTAGCAGTTCCCCTGCGCGTCGGTAGGCATCTACGGCTCCGCGTCCGTCGTCGTGATCGCCGGAATGATCGCCGGAGTACTTAGACGCCGCCCTCGTGCGCAGTCGTCAGTTCTTGTACATAGCTTTCTGCGCCAGGAACGCAGAGCCATGCCAGAGACCGACACTGGTGCCATAAAACTAGGGCCCTCAAAGGGAGATACCTTCACCCTAGATGTCGGTTCGCAGAACGGGGAGGATGGGTGGGGCGGTAAGGAATCGAACACTAGCTACTGTTTCTTCCAGATATATCGTTACTGAAGGTAACTTGTGCATCTGAAAGAAACCGGTTAGTGTTAGATTCCTTAACTTAGAATAGATACCCCAGCAATACCAACCCTGGTGGTGGGTCTGCGAACCAAGATCACACCAGACTGTCCTCAGAATGGAACAGCCGAAAAAGCCATCCCTCCGGACTCGGCTGTCCAGGCAGCAGTGTCTAGCAAACGTGTGCAGCGAGGCCCACGTAGCTGCCTGGCAGATGTCCTGCAAGGTGACTCCCCGACCCAGGGCAGTAGTAGCCGCCGTGGCCAGAGTGGAATAGGCGCACAGCCCAACTGGAGGCTCCTTCTTAGCCAAGGAGTAGCAAACCTTGATGCACAACACGACCCACCGAGAGATGGTCCGTTTGTGCACCGCCCGTCCCTTCTTAGCGCCCACGTAATCAACAAAGAGCTGGTCGTCCACCCGGAACTGGCGTGTGCGATCTAGATAGAAGGAGAGCGCACGTTTTGGGTCCAGACGGTGGGGTCTCTCTTCCTCTTTCAAGGGATGCGGAGGTGGAAAGAAGTTGGGCAAGGTGATGGACTGCCCGATGTGCAAGGCTGTGACTACCTTGGGCAGGAAAGAAGGACGAGTTCTCAAAACAACTTTGTCCGGACAGAGAGGAAAGGAGGTTTAGAAGATAGAGCCTGGAGCTCACTCACTCTCCTGGCAGAGGTGATGGCAACCAGGAATGCAGCCTTAAGAGTCAGAAGACGGAGAGGGCAATTGTGAAGTGGCTCGAAAGGAGCGCACATCAAATAGGTTATAACAAGGTTCAAGTCCCACTGAGGCATCACAAAAGGAATAGGAGGAAACATGTGTGATGCCTTACAAGAATCTATTTACAACAGGGGACTTGAAAAGAGAAGGCTGATCAGGAAGCCTCAAGAAGGCTGAAATGGCAGAGCGGTAGCCCTTGATAGTGCCCAGAGCAGAGCCCTGCTGGGCGAGAGAAAGAAGAAAGAGGAGAACCTCTGAAAGGAGACGGAAAGTGGATCCACAGCCTTTGCTGTGCACCATGGCACAAATTTGTTCCACCTCCAGGCGTGTACCGATTTTGTGGAGGGACACCTGGAGGGACACCTGGCTGCCAGAATCACATCACAAACAGGAGGCAAGGTAAATGGCCTCAACTGTCGCCGCTCAATCTCCACGCATGGAGGTGGAGACTGGACAGGTTCGGGTGGAGGACCGACCCCTGCTGCTGCGACAGAAGGTCCTCCTGAAGAGGTAGACGAATCGGGGGATCGACTGACATGCTGAGTAGCTCGGGATACCAGTATCTTCGTGCCCAGTCCGGAGCCACAAGGATGACTTGGGCCCGGGCGTGCCTAATCTTCTTCAGCACTCTGGGCAGAAGTGGTATAGGCGGAAAGGAGTACAACAGACCGCAGCTCCACTCGAGACGAAAAGCGCCGCCGAACGAGTGCAGCCTTGGGAATTCCAACGCGCGGAACTGATGACATTGCGGGTTCTCTTCTGTGGCAAATAGATCTAACCAAGGCTCTCCCCACTGCTGAAAGAGGCCTTGCGCCACGTCCGAGTTCAGACGCCATTCGTGATCCATCATGTACCGTGGGCTGAGTTTGCCTGCCCTGGCTTTCAGGGAACCTGCCAGGTGTTGAACCACCAGGGTGATGCTCTGGTGTTCCAGCCATTGCCAGAGGCGCAGAGCCTCCTGACGTAGGGTCCACGACCCCACCCAGCCCCGTTTGTTGCAGTACCACATGGCGGTGGTGTTGTCCGTGAAAACCTGCACTACACTTCCCCGAACAGAGGGAAGGAATGCCTTCAGTGCAAGCCGGATCCCCCGCAGCTCCAGAAGGTGGATGTGGAGCCGGGACTCCCCTAGAGACCAGAGACCCCTGATCTCCCTCTCTGCCATGTGGCCCACCCATCCCAGGAGGGACGCATCGGTCACCACTACCTGCTCCAGTTGGGGTAGGGAGATCTGCCGCTGACCCAATCGCGGTTCGTGAGCCACCACTGCAACTGTCTTGCAGTGCCCTCCGAGATCCGGACGTGGTCGGATAGGTTGCCCTGATGCTGTGCCCACTGAAACTTCAGGTCCCACTGCAGAGCCTGCATCCGCCACCTGGCGTGATGCACCAGACGGATGCAGGAAGCCATCAGCCCCAGGAGTCGCAGCGTCAACCTGACCGAAGCTCGGGATAAAGGCTGAAAGATCGGAATCAGAGCCTGAATATCCCAAACACGCTGCTCGGGAGGATAAACCCGAAACAGCACCGAATCCAGAACCGCTTCGATGAAAAGGAGCTTCTGAGAGGGGCACAGGTGTGACTTCGGCACCTTGATGGAGAACCCCAGCGAGTGCAAGAGGTCAGCCGTAGTCTGGAGGTGGGAGATGTCTGGGGCGCGCCCGCCTTCAACAACCAATTGTCGAGATATGGGAAGACTGAAACCCCTAATCTGCACAGAAAAGCTGCGACCACCTCCATCACTTTCGTGAACATCCATGGGGCGCTGGTAAGGCCGAAGGGGAGCACGGTAAACTGAAAGTGCTCGTGGCCTACCGTGAACCGCAGGTAGCGCCAGTAGGCCGGCAGGACGGGGATGTCAAAATACGCGTCCTGCAAGTCCAACGCTACCATCCAGTCTTCTGGGTCCAGGGCAGCTAGGACCTAAGCCAAAGTCAGCATCTTGAACTTCTCCTTCCGGAGGAAGCCGTTGACGCTCCGTAGGTCCAAGATAGGGCGTAGGCCTCCTTTGCCCTTCTTGGGTATCAAAAAGTAGTGGGTATAGTAACCACGTCCTACTTCTGGCCCAGGAACGCGCTCGACGGCCCCCTTGGCCAAGAGGGCCGTAACTTCCTCCTGCAGAAGTCGCAAGTGATCCCCCGACATGCGGTGGTACTGCGGTGGCATGGCTGGAGGTGAAGCCTCGAAGGGGAGGGAGTAGCCCCTCCGGACGATTTACAGCACCCACCTGTCCGATGTGGTGGAGGAGGTGATGGCAAACCCTGCCCCCCACTGGCGTTGAATGGGCCTGAAAACTCAGACTAGGAGGACTTAGAGGAAGATGCTGCGGGGGTGGGGGTGGACTGACCTTGCCGGTGTCCCCCGGCACCGCCACGGCTGTTACCACGTCCGTGACCGCGTTGAGGCTGGTTCTGCGGTCTGTGGCTAGCTGGACATGTGGGGGTACGAAAGGGGCGGAAGTTTGCTGGCGTTGGCCGAGGACCAAGGACTTGGCCGTAGCCCTGGAGTCCTTGAAACGCTCCAGCCTTGTCGCCAAAGAGGCGACGGCCATCAAAGGGCATGTCTATAAGGGTAGTTTGGACATCCCCCGAAAGTTGGCGGACTTCAGCCAGGCGTGGCGGCAAACCGCCACCGTCGTTGCAATCGCCCTACCCAGCGAGTCTGTGGTATAGAGTCCACACCGAATAGAATAGCGTGCTGCATCCCTTCCCTCCGCTAGGGCCTGGGTAAGCTTTGCAGGGACCTTCACTGCGGCAGCACTTCCGCAACCGTATCCCACAGAGAGTGGGTATAACAGCCCAAAAGGCAGGCGGTGTTGACGGACCGCAACCCCAAACTCAGTGAGGAGAACAGCTTCTTCTCAAACTGATCGTACCTTTTGGATTTCCGATCCGGGGGAGCGGTCGGGAATGCGGTCTGGGAGGTAGAGGCCTGGATCACCAGGCTCTCAGGGTTGGGGTGAACAGACAGGAAGCTGGGGTCTCCCGGAGCCGGGCGGTGACGTCAGGCCACGTTCCGATCCACAGGGAGGCTTGTGGGGGGCTTTGCCAGGTGCCCAACAGAACGTCAATGAGGGCTTCGTTGAACGGCAGTAGAGGCTCCGAGGAGCATGCCTGCGGTTTGAGCACCTCAGTGAGGTTAGTCCTCACGGCCGCGACAGGGAGCTCAAGAGCCAAGGGCCTTGGCTGCCTAGTCAACACCACACTGTAAGCAGCCCCCTCCTCCGTAGCCATGGTAGGAGGGGAGACAAAGCCAGTGCCTGGCGAAGTGTCCAGACCACCGGCCTCCCTCAGCTCGTCTGCCCAGTCCTGGCTCAACTGGCACTGCAGTGCCAGAGGGTCCTCAGACCCCTCCCAGTCCTCGTCATCCATCTCCTGAAAAACAGGAACAAAGGATGGAGCCGAGTCGTTGGTGAAGGGCTCACCAATCGGCGTCGAAGACTGCGCCGGGCAGCGCCGGTCCGACCCCGGATCCGGACCGAGGTTGAAGCCGGGGGCGACACCCTTGGTGACGGCGCCAGCGGAGGGGTCATAAGGTCGACCGGCGTCGTCACGGATCCAGGCCTGGATCCTGAGGAGCCCTGTGGCGTCAGGACCGGAGTCGTCGACGCCACCGGCCCGCTTGGGCTCCCAGACGGACCCGCGGGGCCCAAAGGAACCTCGGCGGGTTCCGACAGAGGGAAGTGCGACCTCATGGCCGTGATGAAAGCACCAATATCCTCCGGTGTCACGTGTAGCCCAGGGATCGGCAGGTATGGAGCTGGACGCGGCGCTTGCGGCTCGGTGGAGCCGCGTGGGCGGTGTTGCCCAAACCCCCGGCCGCATCGCGCGAGTGTCGGAGGGGAGTTGGAAGAGCGATGTCGCTCCTTCGACTTCTTGTACCTAGACTCACCTGAGGACTTGGAGCCCGACGAGTGGTGTCGACTCGCCGAGCTGTGAGGACTGTGGTCCCTCGACCTTCTCCTGGACCGGGACCTCGAGCGGCGCGGGGCAGACTCCCGGAGCTCGAGACGCTTACGGGACCGCTCCCGTCTAGCCTTCGATGTCAAGGCCTGGCAGTCGGGGCACGACTTATCATCATGGTCGGCCCAGAGACAATAAAGGCACAGACGGTGGGGGGTCGGTAACCGATATCAAGCGGTTACAGTCGTCGCAGGGTTTGAACCAGAGTATCCCTATCGGCACAGAGAGTCGAGGATCGACTCGAGAAGATCCTAAAGAGATCAAAAAGTTTAGTCAAAAATTGACTAGGAGTACTGCTCTTCCTGGATCTGATCTTGCTGGCACGGAAAAAAGAAGAACTGATGTCAGCGCGCGAGGGCGTCGTCTAAGTACTCCAACGACATCATCCCGGCGATCACGACGCAGACGACGGACGCGGAGCCGCAGACGACGCCTACCAGCGCGCAGGGGTACTGGTATGCAAAACTTTCCGGATCCAGTCTGACGCCTGGGGATATTCTAAGGTAAGGAATCTAACACTAACCTGTTTCTTTCAGATATATGGTACTAAGGTACATAGGGCATAGGTACACCAAAGGCCTACCATAGGCTGCCTCCAAAAAGAAGGGAGTTTCCCAGATATACCAGAAAGGACTCGGTAATATCAGTAAAAACAAAGAAATTCCTTTCTGTGTTGTTCAATCTAATGTTAGCCTGTCAGCCTACATTCAAAAAAGTGTCTTTGTATCAATAACCAATGGTGTCACTATAGGGGTAGAAAGTCATTTTTTGAATGTAGGCTGACAGGTCAACATTAGATTGAACAACACAGAAAGGAATTGCTTTGTTTTTACTACCATAGGCTGCAGCATTGATTGTGCTAACCATGTGATCCACTTAAACTGTAGCTACAGGGCTGCCATTGCAGCCTGTGCGAGTTGGTGCTTGCACCTCTCGCAACAGATATACGTTTCCTTGTATCGGAGGTCACTGTACTGAAAAAACCTATAAGTCATCCCCTATGGCAGGCTCTTCAGTCCTGAGGGCAGAGTGCTTGGTTACAAGAGAGAGGGGTGCCCCTGCATGAGCAGTACACCTCTACAAACACCAGAGTCGATTCTCCAGGCTTTGTATGTGTGGTCTGCCATTTTAATACATATAGTGTACATCAGTCATTACGAGATGCCTAACTATATAGTAGCTGCAGCGAAACCGGTCATGTTTGGTATCAAACATGTTGGAATCATACCCAAACACCAATTCCGGTGCTGGAAGTATGATCCCATGTACTAGGGGGCTCCTTATGAGACCTACCCCTGTACTCCCGGGAACTGCCCTTCACGACCTGCCAGCATGCTAGTGCTGCTACTGACCTCAGACATGATTCTGCCCTCCTGCTGTTGAGCTCAAGCAGGGGATGGTAGAACAATAGGTTTCCTGTCACAGGGAGGTTTGACCACTTCCCAGACAGGACTTAGTGCATTGGGCTGGGGTGGAGGCCATCTTTAACAATTGGGAAGATAACACTATGAAGACTACAACCGTCATCTTCATAGATTAGGAAACCAAATGAATTCTTTAAGTTTTAGTCACACCAACTGTCACAAACTACCTCACAGTTCAACAGCCAGACAGCGCCTTACCTACCAGCATATCCCTCGACCCCTCAGTGAGTAGCATGGAGTATGGAAGGCTTGATAAATAATGCCATCAAAAAAGTAATTGGGTCATTAGATGACAAAATTCATAAAAAATTGGAGGCCCTTTCACTCGGAAGCTGGCCAAGAACTAGCTCAACACACCCTGAAGGTGCAGAAGGGGCAAATAAGGCCCCAAGGAAAAGAAGCACTGTGGAAAATACAACAAAAGGGCTTACAAAAATCAAAGCGCTCCAACCTAATGATTTCACACACTGGCAGTGATTCAGACGGTGCCTTGGGCACCACAGATGGGCTACAAACAAGCCCAATAACTATCCCTATTGAGAGCGAAGATGATCTGGAGGACAAAATTGACATGTCCAACTTAGATGTGGTCATTAAAGATATCGAAAATGATAGCAATGATGAGGCACCAAAGCCTCTGGGTCAAAAATTGGCATTATGGATCCATTAGGAAAAAGTATGTTCAAACCACTTCTGATCAAACATCCTCTATCCAGAGAATGGACCCCTACCCAACATATTGCGGAGTATCTCTCCTTTTGGCTTTGCAAGGAAATATCCAAAGATGTTAGATCATGCCTGAGATCCGAATGCCCACACCCCTCCTTACCAGACAAGGTCGCCTCAACCCCAGAATTGGATCCAAAAGTAGTGGTGTTCATCGCTAAGGGAAGAAAAGAAGAGGTATTGATGGGGGCTTAAATCTTGCCCTCCTTGAATACTCCAGTTTGAGCCAGTTCAGGAATCCTTGGTTCCCGCTCTAGCATGAAACTGGACAAAGGAAAGAGGAGTATCCTCCACCCTCGCCTGCCACGCCTTTGGGGGGGACACCAGTCTCGTCCCAGCCCTTTCCTTAGGGTATTTAAGGGCTTCCCTGTGGGTGGGTCCTCAAAATTGTCATGCCACCAGACTCTACCTTGAAACTACTTCACTCTTCAATCGTCTGGATACTTGGACTTTGTTGGACTTTGACTGGAACAGACACTGCAACAAGGAAGAGTCCTGCTGCTCCTGGTCTTGCTGTTCTGCTACGTCTGTGCCTGTGCTCCATCCAGCTTCTCCAAAAGATCTGTGGGCATCAAATACACCAGAAGAAATCTCCTTTCGAGTGAAGGAGTCACTTCCCTGCATCTGCAGGCAAGGCAACGAAGCTGACCGGTCTGCTGCTCCGGACGTTCCACTGACATACAGAGGCTCAGCAACAGAGTGGTGGTCCTGTGGATCCTTAGAGGCATGACCAGTCTTCTCTGCGATTTGGAGGACAGTATCTCTCGTCTGGGCTGCTGGGACCAAACTCCTGTGCACCGCGTCGACTTGCCGTTGCCAATGCTTGTTGGCTCTGCACTCCAGAGACCTTCAGGCTACAAGAAGAGCCAGCCTCCAGAACCTCACTTCCTGATTAACAGAATCCTCCCTCCACCTCCTGCATCATAGGGCTCTGACAATGGTGAGCTGGTCGGGGTCCTCTTGAAACTCCTGTGCCTTCAGCCTGTGGGTCCTCCTGAGGGTCTTCCTTTGCTTCAGTGGGCTCCCCTGCTTGCTTGGGGCCTGCTCTGACTCTCCTGCCTTTGGTTAGTTTTGCCTTGCTGGTCCCAATGTTTGCTCCTTTTCATTCTTCACCCCAGTTGCAGCTTCCAAGGCTTGTTGGTGCTCCCGCCGAACACAGACCACCTGGACACCAAAATCAGACTTGGTTATTCTCGTGCATGGCTCCTGGTCTTCCTCCGTGTCGCCTGGTCCTCACAGATGCGGCTACAAGGTCACCGTCATCTCTTCCGAACCTCTCGGCATTGGTGAGCATTGTGCTTCCGTGCCTCCTGGTCACCACCGAGTGGCATAGACTCTGTCCCCTCTGCTTGTAGGTTCTTCAGTTCCTGAATCCACCCTTGTATTCCACCAGACTCCTTCAGTCTTCTCCAGAGGCATCTTCTTTGAAGTCTCCCATTGTCATCTACGGCAGCTTCTGACGTCACTTCACCCCTATGCACCCAGCTTCCCTGGTGCCGATAACCTGGGTCCTGGGGCATCCACGGTGGAGTGGCTCTCCAACCTTCTGCCTTCCAAAGGGTATCCTCGTGGTCCTCCAAGAAGGGTCTTTCTTTAAAACTGCAACCGCAACTTCTCCATTGACTTCCATTGGGCACGCAGCTTTGCTTCCACCCTGCACACAGGTTTCGTTGAGTTCCTGGGAACTTACCTAGGGTGGTTCCTTGTGTCCCCAGCTCCTCCTAGTCCTCTGGTACAAGTCCTGTTCTCCTTTGCAGGTTGCATTCGACTTCCTTGACATATGGTTTGGTCTCCACCTGGAGACCAGTGTATAATTCTGCTGCTTACCTGATTATTTCAATGTATTCTTTTGTAGTGTGTTGATATGTCCAGGTAGGAGATAGGCCAATGTGTTAGTGATTGTGTTTTGTAATAAATACTTATTTTTATATGAACACTGTTTTTTTACCATTTAACTTAGACTATTGATTAAAGTTGGTAAAACCAGCTGCTTAATCCTCCTTCAAGAGAAGCCTGAACGCCGCTTTCAACAGCTAGCACTTGGAGAGCTTTCTATGGTTGTCTAAGACCACTAAAATCATCATAACTATTGTCTGGATTAGTGCAGGGTGCACCACTTGAATAAGTGTGCACCATATAGTAAGCCAGCCTCCTACACTAACAAACCCAGACATTTCTGAAAACTAGACACCTGGGGGAGTACAGAGAGCTGTGTGTGGTGTGGATTCCCCAATGTTTTCTTAACCAGAATACCCTGCAAACATAAAAGACCAATATTTTTCCATACATTTCTGTGACATGAACTACAGGAACGTGCAGGTATCCATAACATTCCTACTACCCAGAGTTACGCCACTTGTCCTGAGAAAAACGCTACCCTACCTGTGTGCCTTAACCTAGTACCGGCGTCAGGAATGGATCAACAATAGTCCTCAGGCAATGACTACCGTTAGCCCTCGTATGATCCATTCCTGTTGCAGGCATTAGACACAGGCACACAAGTGGGATTCCTGTAGTCTACAAAAATGCAAGGAAAATGTGTGTTTTTATTGAATGTTTTTACCTTCGCAGGGCATTCTGGGTAAGAAAATGTTGGGGGATCAACACAAGTGACACTTATCTGGACTCCCCTGGATCCCTTATTTTTTTTTTTTAAAGAAACATCTAGGTTTGTTAGGTTTCTCTACTTGGCTGCAGATCCCAGGACTAATTAGTACACCTAACAGAGTTATCATCTTCACAATATGTTGTGGTCCCTTCCTTGCTGTCGCGTCACTTAGCTCACCCACACAAGAGAGGTACTATATTTTTCAGGCGACCTGGGGGAAAGCTGGGTGGTAGGAAATTTGTGCCGTCCCGGTGATCCCACAACTTTCACACATAGAAATGGGAGTAAAATGTGACTTTTGAGCTAAGTTTGAGGTTTGCAGGTGATTCGGGTACGAAAAAGTTGGGGGATCCAAGCAAGGTACACCTCCATGGACTCCCATGAGTGTCTAGTGTTGAGAAATGTCTGGGTTTGGTAGGTTTCCTGGTGAGGCACCATTTACTCAGGAAACTTGGGGGAATCCAGGGTGGTGGGAAATTTGTGACTGCCTGCAGAGTCCAGGTCTTTTTCTCAGAGAACTGATTGGAAATGTGTTTTTATAGATGTTTGAGCTTTGCACAGGTGTCTGGGTAAATAAACCTGGTGAGAGCCATGCAAGTCACCTCCCTAGCGGTAAATGACCAAGAGCTGCATGTACAACTATTGTTTGTGGTCACAAAGGCTGTAAATCGGGGTTTGTGAAAGTGGCACCTCTCCATAATGTACAAAACCCCTTTAACTAGTCGGGAAAGGCTTTGGAACCATTTCGGAATTGCTAACAGGAAGAGACATGAAAGGAGCGTCCCTTTTGTTGAAAAAGAAGTTATTAAGCTATCAGGTTAAACTGTCTACAATTCAGCAGCAAGTCACCATTCTGCGTATTATACATGTTTTTTTATTTTATCAGCATCTACTAAATAAATGTTCAAGTGAAGCCAATGCCATGGGTGTTGAAAAAAATAAAACCGAGCAGGTTCCAGTCCTCACCACTTAATGCACCAGCTGAAGATACAATAAGGAGTTGTGTGGATCGAGCTAAGCAAACATGTTATTGTTTGACTGAACAAATACATGGTCACATCTGACATCCTTGTAACATGAAGGGGGTGGGGGAGTGACATGTTGGGAAATGCTGAGAGAAACAGACAATGGAATAATGCAGCTAATGCCTATTGACTCACCGGGAATCTCCAGCAGCAAGAAATAGAGCCCAGCAGCATGCAGGCCATGCAACCGCTGCTCGACATTGGTCTTTTTACTCTCCAACAACTGAATGAAATGATACAACACAGCCACAAGAGATTTGTGGGAAATATCATTCGCTGCAAAAAGCGTCCAAACATTCTGAAACAAGAAGAAGACAATCTGTGTTATGGGAGAAAGCCCCTACAAATGTGTACAATATACACCTCAATCCCAACTGCTCCCCTACAAAGTTTGCCCCATTGGTCTTTCAAACAATGGATTTTGCCATTCAAATGATCTGTTGTCCTCTCGCTCTCAAGACTTTCTAATAACACAACTGCTAAACTGCTCTACACTTCCATATGCCCCTCCGCTTCTATTCTTGATTATTTCTGCTTTGTCCACATTGTCGTCACTGGCACAGCTTACTTCACTTTTGATTGAGTCCCTCTTCCATCAAGGATTTTTCTTTTAGTGGTAGTTACTCCACCAGTTAGACAAGTGCGCTGACTCAGGCAACATTAATGCTCTTGGTGAGAATACGGTTCATCTGCATTGTACTTGTATGACAGATTAACAGCAAAAGTGTAACAAACTGAAAAGAATATACAAGCCTACCTCTAGTCATGTTTATTAGGTTACACATGCACAACATCAGGAAATGAAGTACATTTCTATTTTTGTTAGACTTACATTTTTTTTTATTAGCATCTCTTTTATTAAGATTTGTTTTTACTTTTAGAAAGTGCAGCTTTGTTGTTCGCATTAACCGCCACGTCCTAACGCACTCAAACTCAAGTCGACCATGCTATTTCTTCTTTCAGTAGTGGACTCCAGTTTCAGGGAAGAATGTCACAGACTGCTCTCTATAACTAGGGAGCTGAAATTGGTAAGATGAAGACTTGCTTAAAATAAACAATAGAGCAAACTGCAGGGGATGGTTAAGTGCAGGGATATTTCAGCAGATTAACAGGATGGAGCCTCAATCCGGTATGGAAAGAGATGCACTTGAAGACGAACATACGAATGATAAAGCAAGAACATTAAAATAATGTGGTTAACTTATAAAACATGTACACGAGTTTTGCTTAATGAAAGATAAATATTAGCCTCTCTCACACATGCTTAGCTTAATTTTCTTTTGTATAAGCATCCATTTCCATCATAATGTCCTTCTCAAACTAAGCCAGGCCTCGTTCATGCTCTATTCCAGAGGTCTTCAAACTTTTGTAGGCTGAGCCACCCCAGCTGAATTTTTTTAGATGATGGGCCCCACCGCCACCTGACAAATGTCTGGAATCGACCCCATTCCGGGCATATCCAGCAAATAATGTTCAATACAATAAGAGTGTTTAGTAAACTGCAGGTTTGTGAGTGGGTGTGGTGAAATGACAGTGGCTTTTACACAGCTCAAAACACCACTTTCCAAGATAAAATGTGTGCAAATTGTTTTTACTAGAATGCTTTGTTTTACACAGGACATAGATTTGTAATAACACCACCAACATAAATGTGACAGGTGTGCCTGTTTTTCAGAGACGGTCAATCTGTGGATGGATGTTTGCTACTGCCATCCTCCGGTTGTGCTCCACATCCAGTCGTGAACAGTACTTAGCCTTTAATATTGCAAGTGCTGAGAATCCAATCTCACATAAATAGGGCGAGCTGAAAGGCAAGAGAGTTTTGATAGCAGTTTCTCTCAAAGCTGAATATTCTGAAGACATTTTCAGCCAAGACAGGGACTGTAAGGGAGACAGTGTTATCAGATTTTTCAAGCACTCCCTAGCTCAGAGCTGATACACGAGAAACAAATCTTCTGTAGAAATCATTAACAAACGTCTTAGGCAGCATTATAATGGGATAATTGCCCACCAACCAGTTATGGATCCGAAGACAGTTGAAAGTCCGCAGAGAGGGCGCTGAACGAACACCTAATTGAGAATTCCTTAGTGGTACGATAAGTTACTTGCCTGAAGCAATGGGGGTTTAGGACAAGTCAGGCTTATCTTTAAAAAAATAAAACTAATAATAAATTAATGATGTTGTCTATTTTACTTCAGAGCAATGTTGTCTGACAGACTTTGTGATGGCATGGACATGTCGGGGATTTTGGGTGCCCTGGGCAAAAACTATTTTGGGGGCTCCTGTTCAGTACAGATTTGAGTTTAAATGATTTACTTTCAGCTCTGCCATACCCTATTTAGTCAGGCTACTAACGGTGCACAGGCGCTGTAGTCGAAATTCTAAAAGCATTTACATCTATTATTCAGAGATAGTGATGTGTTTTCACTGTTGTAACAAAGCAGCAGCCCACTCATTTTACAGTGAATAATATCTGTTATAATCAAATAAGGGGAGGAAACCTGCCCAATGTGATTTTGGTAAATGGCCTTCAAAAGGTCCTTTATATTATAAAAATTACCCTGAACCCAAGCAAACCATATCACAAATGGATATTATCAAAATGTATTTTTTATTTTAAGACTCATTGAGGTAATGAATGGATGTAGGTAAATTAGCATCATGATAAATAAATAAACATCTTAGCAAAAGTTAAACAGTGGTTCAGACTCCATACTAGCATACCGTTAACGCTCATTCAAAACACACATTCATACATCATACAACACTGAGCAAAGATGATCTTAGATGGCATGGGACCGATGGTCAGGTGTCCGGGTTGGTTCAGTGGGTTCCTGAATAGGAACAAACGCCAACGCGCGTTTCGGTGTAAGGCCCCGTCCGGGGCTACACCTTGATGAGGACAGAGTGATGAGGGAGAGGAGGAACCACAGTATAAGACAGTTCTATTAATGGAGATTGGGGCTGGCGTCTAATTAGGACTGTAGATTATTTTCTGCTTACACCAGAGTGTTATCGCATCACCGTAAGGAGTATCTGCAGGGGAGGGAATCCTGTTCCCGGATATAAGTGGAGGCACCAGCGCCGCCGAAGGGAGACTCAAGGCTGGATAAAGTGAGTCCCTTTAGATCGGGAGGTGGTATCGCGAATACATTTAGGAGAATGCTGGCACCGCACGCTGGTGGCGAACAATAAATAATCCTTTAAGTGGTGGGGGTAATGCCGTGGATGGGTTCTGGTCAGTACTGGCGCCGCCGGATGGAGGTATATGATAGATAGACCGAAGGTAGAACCCTTGGTTGGTCGACAGTGGGGTTATTAACGGGCTTCGAGCGTCCCTCATGGGTGGTGCCTGATAACCTGGTGCATCAGCGGGGGGCGATCTTCAGTCGGCGGTCCAGGAAGCACGAACGGGGGCAGGCGGTGAGCCATTGAAACTAGGGCCCTGAAAGGGGACAACCCTAACCCTAGATATTGGTTCACAGAACGGGGAGGATGGGTGGGTCGGTAAGGAATCTAATACTAACTAATGTCTCTTACAGATATATCGTTACACAAGTAGTAACTTGTGCATCTGAAAGAGACACGTTAGTATTAGATTCCTTACCTTAGAATAGATACCCCAGCAATACCAACCCCGGTGGTGGGTCTGCGAACCAATAATCACACCAGAAAGTCCTGGAGGACGGAACGGCCAAAGAAGCCATCCCTCCGGACTTGGCTGTCCAGGCAGTAGTGTCTTGCAAACGTGTGCAGCGATGCCCACGTAGCCGCCTGACAGATGTCTTGTAAGGGCACACCCCTGCCCAGGGCAGTGGTAGTCGCCGTCGCTCGGGTAGAATGAGCCCGCAGTCCAACCGGGGGCTCCTTCCTAGCCAAGGAGTAGCATGCCTGGATACACAGGATGATCCACCGGGAGATGGTCCTCTTGTGCACCGCTTTCCCCTTCTTAGCGCCCACGTAACCAACAAAGAGTTGGTCATCCACCCGGAACTGGCGTGTGCGGTCCAAGTAGAATGAGAGCGCACGTTTTTGGTCTAGACGGTGGAGCCGCTCTTCCTCTTTAGAGGGATGCGGTTGCGGGAAGAAGGTTGGCAAGGTGATAGACTGCCGATGTGAAAGGCCGTGACAACCTTGGGCAGGAAAGAAGGTTTGGTACGAAGCACCACTTTGTCTGGATGGACGGAAAGGAAAGGTGGAGTACAAGAAAGAGCCTGGAGCTCACTCACTCTCCTGGCAGAGGTGATGGCAACCAGGAAGGCAGTCTTCAAAGTCAGAAGGCGAAGAGGACAGTTGTGAGTGGCTCAAAGGGAGCACATCTCAGGAATGTTAAAACCAGGTTCAAGTCCCACTGAGGCATCACAAACGGAACAGGAGGAAACGTGTGAGTGATGCCCTTAAGAAATCTGTTTACAATAGGGGACTTGAACAAAGAAGGCTGATCAGGTAGCCTGAGAAAGGCTGAAAGGGCAGAAAGGTAGCCCTTGAGAGTGCCCAGAGCAGAGCCCTGCTGGGCAAGAGAAAGAGAAGAACCTCAGAAAGAGGGGCAGAAAGAGCATCCACAGCCTTTGCTGTGCACCATGCCACAAATCTGTTCCACCTGCAGGCGTATACCGACTTTGTGGAGGGACGCCTGGCTGCCAGAATGACATTACAAACTTCAGGAGGCAAGTCAAATGGCCTCAACTGTCGCCGCTCAATCTCCAAGCATGGGGGTGGAGACTGGACAGGTTCGGGTGGAGGACCGTCCCCTGCTGCTGCGACAGAAGGTCCTCCCGAAGAGGCAGACGAACCGGGGGATCGACTGACATACTGAGTAGCTCTGGATACCAGTACCTTCTCGCCCAGTCCGGAGCCACAAGGATGACTTGGGCCCGGTCGCGCTTGATCTTCAGCACTCTGGGCAGAAGTGGTATAGGCGGAAAGGCACAACAGACCGCAACTCCACTCGCGATGAAGAGCGTCTCCGAGCGAGTGCCGCCTTGGAAATTCCAACGCGCAGAACAGATGCCATTGCGCGTTCTCTTCGGTGGCGAATAGATCTAACCAAGGCTCTCCCCATCGCTGAAAGAGGCCTTGCGCCACGTCCGAGTTCAGACGCCATTCGTGATCCATCATGCACCGACGGCTGAGCTCGTCCGCCCTGGCGTTCAGAGAGACCGCCAGGTGTTGAGCCACCAGGGTCACGCCCTGGCATTCCAGCCATTGCCAAAGGCCACAACCCCACCCCGCCTGGTTTGTTGCAGTACCACACGGCAGTGGTGTTGTCCGTGAACACCTGCACTACACTCCCCCGGACAGAGGGGAGGAACGCCTTCAGGGCTAGACGAATCGCCCTGAGCTCCAACAGGTTGATGTGGAGCCGGGTCTCCGCCGGAGACCAGAGGCCTCTGATCTCCGCCTCTCCCATGTGGCCTCCCCAGCCCTGGAGGGACGCGTCCGTCACAACTACGTGCTCCGGTTGGGGAAGGGAGAGGGATCTGCCGCTGACCCAATCGCGGTCCGTAATCCACCACTGCAGCTGTCTCGCAGTGCCCTCCGAGATCAGGACGTGGTCGGATAGGTTGCCCTGATGCTGGGCCCACTGAAACTTCAGGTCCCACTGCAGAGCCCGCATCCGCCACCTGGCGTGATGCACCAGTAGGATGCAGGAGGCCATCAGCCCCAGAAGCCGCAGCGTCAACCTGACCGAAACCCGGGATAACGGCTGAAAGATGGGAATCAGAGCCTGAATATCCCAGACCCGCTGTTCGGGTGGATAAACCCGAAACTGCGCCGAGTCCAGAACCGCTCCGATGAAGAGGAGCTTCTGAGAGGGACACAGGTGTGACTTTGGCACATTGATGGAGAACCCCAGCTGGTGCAGGAGATCTGCCGTAGTCTGGAGGTGGCTGACGACTGTCAGGGGCGAGCCCGCCTTCAACAGCCAGTCGTCCAGGTAGGGGAAGACTGAAACCCCGAACCTGCGCAGATGAGCTGCGACCACCGCCATCACCTTTGTGAACACCCGTGGGGCGCTGGTAAGGCCGAAGGGGAGCACGGTAAACTGAAAGTGCTCGTGGCCAACCGTGAACCGCAGGTAGCGCCGGTGGGCCGGCAGGACGGGGATGTGGAAATAAGCGTCCTGCAAGTCCAACGCTACCATCCAGTCTCCTGGGTCCAGGGCAGCTAGGACCTGAGCCAGTGTCAGCATCTTGAACTTCTCCTTCCGGAGGAAGCCGTTGACGTTCCGTAGATCCAAGATAGGGCGTAGGCCCCCTTTGCCCTTCTTGGGTACCAGAAAGTAGTGGGAGTAGCAACCACATCCTACTTCCGGCCCAGGAACGCGCTAGATGGCCCCCTTGGCCAAGAGGGCCGTAACTTCCTCCTGCAGAAGTCGCAAGTGATCCCCCCGACACACGGTGGTTCCGCGGTGGCATGGCTGGAGGAGTCGCCTCGAAGGGGAGGGAGTAGCCCCTTCGGACGATTTGCAGCACCCACCTGTCCGACGTGACAGTGCGCCAGTGGAGGAGGTGAGGGCGAACCCTGCCCCCCACTGGCGTCACATGGGCCTGAAAGCACGGACTAGGAGGGCTTTGAGGCGGATGCTGCGGGGGAAGGTGTGGACTGACCGCGCCGCTGCCCCCGACCGCCTGGAGGGCGGTTCCCACGGCCGCCACCGCGTTGGGTATTGCCCTGCGGTGCATGGCTGGCGGCACGTGTGGGCGCACCCCTTCCGTGACCACGAAAGGAGTGAAAGGCAGCCGATTGCTGGCGTTGGCCCGAGAGGCCTAAGGACTTGGCCGTAGCCCCGGAGTCCTTAAAACGCTCAAGCGCATGGTCTGCCTTGTCGCCAAAGAGGCGACGGCCATCGAACGGCATGTCCATGTGCGTGCTCTGGACATCGGCCGAGAAGTTGGCGGACCTCAGCCAGGCGTGGCGTCTGACCGCCACCGTCGTTGCCATCGCTCTACCCAGCGAGTCAGTGGTATCCAGTCCACACCGGATGGAATACTTGGCTGCATCCCGGCCCTCCACAAGGGCTTGGCCGAGTTTGGCCCGTACCTCCAACGGACACTCTGGCAGCACTTCCGCGACCTTATCCCACACAGAGTGGGTGTAACGTCCCAAGAGGCAGGCGGTGTTGGAAGACCGCAGGGCTAGACTAAGGGATGAGAAGATCTTCTTCCCATACTGGGCATACCTCTTGGATTCCCGATCCGGCGGGGCCGACGGGAATGCGGTTTGGGAATTGGAGGCCTGGATGACCAGGCTCTCGGGGGTAGGGTGGGAGGACAGAAAACATGGGTCGCCCGGGGCTGGGCGGTGGCGTCTGGCCACGTTCCTATCTACGGGCGAACCCGTAGCGGGCTTGGACCAAGTGCCCAGAAGAACGTCAGTCAAGGCCTCATTAAAGGGCAGCAGAGGTTCGGCCGAGCTTGACTGCGGTTTAAGGACCTCAGTGAGGAGGTTAGTCCTCACGGCCGCGACGGGGAGCTCAAGGCCCAAGGCCTTGGCAGCCCTCATCAGCACCACACTACAAGTTGCCCCCTCCTCCGAAGCCACGGTAGGAGGGGAGACAAACCCAGTGTCTGGAGAGGTGTCCAGGCCACTGGCTTCCCCAAGGTCTTCTGCCCAGTCCTGATGAGACTGACACTCCCTGGTCAGAGGGTCCTCAGACCCCTCCCAGTCCTCTCCTTCACCCATCTCCTGAAATTCAGGGTCCTCAGCCAATGGGGCCTGTTCATAAAAGTGAAAGTCACCGAACGGCGTCTGGAGCGGCGCCCAACGGGGCCGTCCCGACAGCCGAACAGGAATGGAAGGAGGATCGGGGTCGGCGCCGCCCAAGGACGGCGCCGGAGGCGACACCTGAGGGTCCGACGCCGGGGAGGCCGTCAGATCCACCGGCGACGAACCAGATCCCGAAGGAGGACCAGCGGGCCCGAAGGCATCGGCGGACCCGCTAGGGCTCCCAGACGGGTCCGCTGGGCCCAGAGGCGCCGCGGAGCCCGTCGGAGGAGAGAGTTTCCTCATGGCCATGAGGAAGCGCTCAACCTCCTCCGGCGACGCGTTCAGCCCAGGGACGGGAGGGTGTGGAGCTGTTCGCGGCGCCCGCGACTCCGACGGAGCCGCGTGGGCGGTGTCACCCGAACCCCCGGCCGCATCGTGCGAGTGTCGGGGGGAGTCCGAGGAGCGATGACGCCGCTTGGACTTCTTGTGCCGCTTACCTGACGACGACTTCGACCCGGAGGAGTGCGGCCTACTCTCGGAGCTGTGGTGGCTCCGGGCCCGCGACCTATCCCTCGACCTCGCATGGGATCGGGACCTCTCACGGCGCGGGACCGACTGCCGGAGTTCGAGGCGCCTACGGGCACGCTCCCGCCTGGCTTTCGAAGAGAGGGCCCGGCAGTCGGAGCAGGCCTTGTCGTCGTGGTCGACGCCCAAACACGACAAACACACACGGTGAGGATCCGTGACCGACATCAGCCGGTCGCAGTCGTCGCAATGCTTGAAGCCGGGCATCCCTATCGGCACCGTTTCGGAGTCGAGAGACTTCGAAATAGCAATCAAAAAGGATCAAAAGTTAGTCAAAATTGACTAGGGTTACTGCTTTTTCCAGATCTGCGCTTAGCTGGCGCGGAAAAAAGAAGAATGGACGTCAGCACGCGGAGGCGGCGTCTAAGTACTCCGACGACGTCATCACGCCGCCCACGACGCCGACGACGGACGCGGAGCCGCAGACGACTCCTACCGACGAGCAAGGGTACTGCTACGCAAAAATTTCCGGATCCAGTCTGACGCCTGGGGATATTCGAAGGTAAGGAATCTAATACTAACGTGTCTCTTTCAGATGGGTGATGTTGTACCACCAGCTGGAACGAGATCATGGACCACGGGGGGAGGGAGAGGGGTGGTATGGGGGGGGGGGTTGGGACCGTCGGGGTTGGGGTAATGGGGAGGGATAGGTCTGTTAAGAATGGGGGGGGGGGGTTGGTTGTTCAAAGAGTATGTTGACCAACAGCGAAGCAATGCAGTGGGGGCGGGCTATGATCCACGCCGGCGATAGAGGGTGCGGGTCTGCAGAGGGGGCTAGGGCGGTCTTGACATAGCACTGCACTGTTTGAAACGCGGCCGGCCCATGCTGGGTTGTAGGCGGCTTGCTGTGTATAACCTCGATCTTGTAAATTCCGCATCGTCCTGGCGCCCTCTGCTGTAGTCGAACCCTAGCTTTTAACGAAATGCTTGGCTATCGCTCTCGATCGTTTGATGCCTGTTCTGTGTTGACTTGCTCAATAAAAGATATTTAATACTAAAATATTGTGCATCCATTTCATTGTTCTTTCGCTTTTAATCTATTGTATATAAAATTATGCACACACTTAAAACCATTACATGTGCAGGAAGGCCGGGAGCCATCCTGCGCCACAGTGCTTGTGTGCGCAGGACTGTTCCCGCTAGTCTTCTCACATAGCACAGGAAATTCCTCTGGTACAGGCACCAGAGGGATTTCCTTCCACCCCCCAACCTCTCTCCCCCAAAAGCCTCGGGAGCTGGGGTAGGCCTTCACCAGCTTCCGAGGCTGTCTCTGTGGTTTTGCTGCGGTCGCAGAGAAACTGAAATGAGACAATAGGCTCATTTCAGTTTCACTTTCTACGTGCTCGGGGGGAGGGATATCTCTGCCCCCTGAGCACGTAGAAAGTCAGGAGAGGTATTGTTAGAAAGGGGAGAAACTCTCCTTTCCAATGGTACTCCTCACTAGTGGGGTCCTGCTTGAGGATGGGATCCACCCACTAGGCACCAAGGAGGGTGGAGCAGCACCTTGCGCAAGAGCCTTTGCTCCCCCCAATGAAAGCTTTCTGGGATACAAGCAAGCCATACCTCCCTGGACTCCCCAGGCAGTCTAGTTTTCAGAAATGTGTAGCTTTGGTAGGTTTCCCTAGATGGCAGCGGAGCCCGGGGCCAAAAGCCCAGATGCCCTTCTTGCAAAACCAGGTCATTTTGCGATAGGTAATTTTGATGTCGCCACAATGTTTTGGGCCCGTCCCTGCGGCAGGCACTAATTTAATATTTTAATGTTTATAAAACCTATATTTTTTCAATTATATTTTCAAATATTTTGGAACTCGATTATACTCATTTTTTTTACTTTAAAAATTATGTAATATTTTATATCTTCCCCCAAAAATAGTTTTGTTTTTTTTTGGAGAGAAAACTGCACTCCTTACCGGTAGCGTACCAAGCTCCATCACCACGTGAATCCGATCCACCATATTGCTAAACTCGTAAATGATGCGCATTTTGTATTAGACGGGTTTGTGACACCGCGTCCCATGGAACATGATATACGCATGAAATCGCCCCAGCTGCTTGGTATCCGATGAGTACGCAGTATCAAGCCACGCGTTATGTCATGTACGTATGGGGTGGTGCCCGCTGCGGGTTGTGTATGCGACGAGTGCACGCTGCCAGGCCCAGTGTTACGTCACAGGCGTATGGTGTCGCGCCAGGTACGCCATTCCCTCTTTTTTGTCTCAAAAGTATATCTAAATAACTCTAAACACTATATGACAGCAAGCGATCTAAAATATTTTAAACATTTATACATTTCAACCTGTAATAAACGTATATTATGATAAATATATTTTCTCAAAATCACGTCGGGTGCGGCCTCCTTGCACACTCGGTGTGCGATTACCATGTGACCTTAAAAAAAAGCATTCGATTACTTCATAACATTTCCCATTGTAACAGTTGGATGACCCCACCCATTTTAGTCATTCTCTCTACAGCGTTTGATGGGACACCACTTGACCTTAAAGAGCTTTTTTGAAAAGTTTTTTCTGTGTACACATATCTTATACTACACACAACAATCATCTTGAGCAATATTCATGGTCTGTACATTAAGCCTTCCACGGGTGATGGCCATGCATCTGAAACGTTACATCAAAAAACAAATGCGTGTTACACGGTGGTGGTGGTGGGTGGTGGTGGGTGTGGGTGTGGGTGTGGGTGTGGGTGTGGGTGTGGGTGTGGGTGTGGGTGTGGGTGTGTGGGGGGGGGGGTGAGGGGGGTGTGTGCGCGCGCACATTATTGTGCTGCCTTTCTGCCTGGGTATTGGTGGCTCTAAGGAGTATCATCAGCCACGGGCAGAGTGCACATCCTAGATCACATGTGACAAACAGTAATGTGAGATTTGTCTTGCTGTACGCTCTGTTGTCAGGCTTTACCAATATAGTAGTGTGTTATACGCAAGACTTTCAGATTCACGTTTCACATACATTGCTCGACTGTAATGAGCATTATCACTGTGTATGACGTAGCCTCACTGCTGAGCCTCCCTCCATCCGAGCACATTCACATGTGTATGATTCGCGATCGCAACACTTTCAATAATACCCCACACCATTGACATGCATGTCTGCGCATATCCACAAGCTTGACAACGACATGTGATGTTTGCCATTCAATCTTTTCGAACAGCATCTCATTAGCGATAGTTGTCGCCCTCCAGATACATGCTACATTAATATAAACTTCGCATTCTGCGATGTCAAAACTGCAAAAGAAACGCACATAACTACACTTCCTGGCCAGGCAGGAACTGACCAACAGCTAGGTCCCCGGTACAATTATTCACACCCCTACGCTGGCCTGGCATACGCAAGCCCAGCCCACTTTGAGTAGATATAAATAGGAGAATGACGACGCCACATATCCCAGTTCTTCCACACGGCCTTAGGTGATCTGGTTGCATCCACCTCGCATATCACAATACGTAATGAAAAAAAGGGATCCATGAGGTGTACACCATCCTGGCAATCAACACTGGTTCTAAATTGTGAACCCTACTCCCGTCGTGTTTCCAAAGGGATCCATGAGGTGTACACCATCCTGCAATCAACACTACAACTGAGTTGTGAACACTGCTGCCCGTAGTGTTTGCACACACAACAATGACAGCAGGTGAGCAGTGAGACCTGGGTCCACAGCGGCCCCAATTAAGGGCAGTGCTGCGGGAGGTGTGGGCTGCATCAGCCTGAGTGCGCAGGTGCGAACATGCGAAGTTCCCTGCGTAATGATGTGATCTCGGACCTCATTCAGTACAAATAAATAGGTGAGTGATTTTGTTGAGGAATTCAGGAGAAGGAATCAACATAAATGAGTATACGTAGAATACCCCTTAAACCATAAATCAAATTGTTACTGTTGCCTCATTAGTCCTTTTTATTAACTATGGGCTTTTAAATAATTTCTTATATTTAGTTTTTTGGGGTCCTTAAACCAAATATATTTTGAACATACCCATAGAATTATATTACAAATGTAGCTATCATTGCAATACTCACATATATACAGTACAAACAGTGGAAGAAACAGCAATGTACAATCTTATTCACATCTGAAACATATACACGTATTTACAAATTCTCTTTTACATAACCTATATTGGTTCTACACACTCTTTTGTTTCTACTGGATCCTTTCCTCGTCAGGTCCTCAACTGCAACTTTACTCGAGGTCTTATGGAGGTCAGGGACAATCTTATACTTAGTTCGAAAGACTCAATGATTAAAATATGAGTTCTCAGCAGTACTCTCTATTAAGTGTATTTTAAGTCCATATTTCTTCTAAACCTCTTGATTGGAAGGTGCCTTTGTAGAATGCCAACGCGTTTCGAACTTCAATAGGGGACCTCAAATTGCTTCGGTGAAGGTCTTCATCAGGGCGATATATATGCATAACTAAAGGTAAATAGAGGCTAAACTCTTCAGCATTCCGAATCATTACACATTAACATATATAGGCAATACTAAATGTGACGAATCACCATGTCCGAATTATTAGCCCAAGTTCCATTTTCCTCCATGTTAAATAAATAGAACATCAAGTTCTACCGATTCCAACCTTGGCGTTGGGTCAAAATATTTGGATTCTGCGTGGACCGTGAGGCATCCAAATTATGATGGCCCCCCTTAAAACAAGAAGAGTTTTTATGGTAATGTTAAAATCAGGTACTCCATATGTATGGATCCATGATGCAATTTAGCGGCCGATGTTCTTTGAAAATGTGTACACATATATATATATATATATACACAATTAAAAAGGTAAATAGAGGCCAAACGCATCAGTACCGTACCAAAAAAACACTTAGAAACACCATTTCTAGGCTCGATCTGCTCTATTATTAAAATAGAAAACAGGATGCTTCCATAACACTGGAAGCTGATCTGGAAGTCAGGCCAACCAGCATAAGAAATACTATAGGCACATAGAAACGGAAGTCAGGCACAACGGAGACTGATCCTACGCGCATGCGCCAAATAACGTGAAGAAGCCAGAAGTTCAGGACTATAAAAACAAAACCGAATCACAGCGAGGGGCTACCGCGCGAAAGAATGAAGAGAAGACTCCCGAGTGTTTAACTACCAGGAAAGACAGAACACAGGTAATTAACCACCTTAGCACGCCTGCACGATGTTTATAGAACTACGGGCGTGTATAGTATAGAGACACTTTGAGAAAAGAGGGTAATAATGTTGAAATCACTTACGACTATTTTTCTAGAAGTCCCGCACCCGGTCCACACGGACAGAAAGAGAGAGTCAATACCTTAACATGACCAGACACATGAACTTATACTAACAGAGAAGTGCCAATAAGTTAAACACAACTAATACAGCAAGTATTAATAAACGAACAGATAGGGAGCACGTTGTCTTAAACACATGTCGTGCCGTAGACGAAACTATAACCACATACGAGTGGAGGTGCTCACGATACAAGAATAGAAGAGCATAAACAAATGTGAATGCCCCTCTGTTTTCCAGTCGTCGACCAGTGATTAAAATCAATCAAGAAAGCAGGAGTGTGACCAAGACCGACATGTAATCCGGCTGAACAGGTATGCCTGGTACCATTAGACATTGGAGTGTGCAAATGGACACGGCCATAAGCTGAATAGAAACAAAAGGATAAGTTGAAGCACAAACATAACCGGTATGCGTAAAAACGTAATAAATAAAAAAAAGAATATATTACCTGAAAGCGTAAAAAGAGCTTTAATCGTGTCAGTGACGGTACATTACACTGCTTTGTATTATTACAGGATACGATAATCAGCCACTGAACACCTACCGCAGTAAAAGGACCAAGGAATTGGTACGTAAAAATTGCAGAAATGCAATAGTTAATGAATACAAGAATAAAAGACAGTATAGCATTTTGAATATTCATTTTGGTCTATACAGGCAAAATGTCCTACATGAAAATCTCATTGCCCTGATGAAGACCTTCACCTAAGCAATTTGAGGTCCCCTATTGAAGGTTGAAACGCGTTGGCATTCTACAAAGGCACCTTCCAATCGAAAGGTTTAGAGGAAATGTGGACTTAAATACACTTAATAGAGAGTCCTGTTGATAACTCATATTTTAATCATTGAGTCTTTCGAACTAAGAATAAGATTGTCCCTGACCTCCATAAGACCTCGAGTAAAGTTGCAGTTGAGGACCTGAATAGGAAAGGTTCCAGTAGAAAAAAGTGTGTGTAGGACCAATATAGGTTATGTAAAAGAGAATTTGTAAATAAGTGTATATACGTTCAGATGTGAATAAGATTGTACATTGCTGTTTCTGCCACTGTTTGTACTGTATATATGTGAGTATTGCAATGAGCTACATTTGTAATATAATTCTATGGGTATGTTCAAAATATATTTGGTTTAAGGACCCCAAAAAACAAAATATATGAAATGATTAAACAGCCAGTAGTTAATAAAAAGGACTTATGAGGCAACAGTAACAGTTTGATTTATGGTTTCAGGGGTATTCCATGTATACTCTGACCTCATTCAGTCACATCTCTGTCTCATTTTAAAGACCTGCTGGATCGTACTGTAGGCCTGAGCCAGCGGGCAGGCCTGCTCTACAGACACGTGTTGAGCACAGCGCTGCAGGAGGGGTGGGCGGTCTGTTCCTTTGTATGTGAATTCTTGGTATAACATATTATTTAACCATGTGTATTGTCGTGCAGTCCAACTCCTCTTTGAACCACGATTACCACTAACAGTTGGTTTGGTAGATCGTACTTCAAAAACGAAGGATGCACTTAACTGGTGTTTTCTATTAAGCTTGAAATAAACCTTCATTTACCTCCAGACATTTCCACCATTAAATTATTTCTCCCTTTTCAGACACTGAATTGATTGAGCCAAAATGGGCGGAGCGGGTGCTCACAGCGTTACGATGCCCTCTGCATTCTGACGCCTTCCATCGTCGTATCAAGACACCGACCCCGACCGGAGACCTGCTCTCCCACCCTACAAAGGTATCCACCGGCTCGTCTTTGGACACACCGGTGGTGTCAGGTGAGTAGTAAAGACTCGGTGCGCAGGACATACATTTGAGCACAGTGCAGGGGAAGGTACTGGGATGCAGCACCCTGGGTGCACAGGTGCAGGCAAGCAATGTTCCCTTAGCTAATAAAGTAATCTCTGGCCTCATTCATATGTTTAATTTTAAGTACTTGCTCGACCACACTCTCTCGCGGACCCCAGCGTCCTAGACAAACGGGTGATGGGTCGTAAACACTGAGGGCAGGTGCAGTAGGCCGACGCTCTGTCGCCTCCTCCCTCTGTTCTTTTGACTCTCCCTCCCCTTCTCCCTTCCACCCACTCCCTCTCATTCTCACTATCTTCCTTTCATTCGGACTACCTTTCTTTTCCTCTTCCACATGGCACACATACTTCTGTTTTATTTTTGTCTTTCAGGTTTTGTACGCTGCTTCCGGAGGAGTCCCACCCACGTATTTCATGTTATACTGTTGTTTGTTCTAATGAACTTGTGTTTCCATTTATTTGTGTTGCTTTAATAAAGATTATTTTTTTCTCCAATAAATAAGTGAGTGTATAGGCCTTTTTCTGACAACACTTGTCTGTAGTTTATTGTGAAAATCGTCTGTTAATAGGAGGTTATGAGGGAAAACATTTGTAATTTTGCGGTGCATCTACCAAATATAAACCAATAGACTATTACATAAATGAAGCCTGTGTAATTCTACAGCTGCAAGGGTTCTATGCGTGTATCACTTTATAATACCACTAGCAGGCCGTCCCGACGTTGTCCGGTATGAAATAGAATGTGTGTAATGTGTGCATTTGGCATGGGCAATTTATTTTAAAATCTCGCGGTAGACAAAAATTTTTGTTTCATTAGAATCGGGACGGAGAAGGCCCAGCTACAGCCCTGGTTGATGTTAGCAGGCGCGTGTATTGTCGTTGAATGAGAGTTATCAGCCGCGGGTAAATCCGTTTAATGAGAGAGTTGAGTGACAGCGAGTAGGAGAGGCTGCAGTAATTGTCCCCGCAGACACGCTCATTTACGTGTTCCCCCGCTTGAGACCCAGCTGCAGCCCTGGTTGATGTTATCAGGCGCGTGTAATTAGTGTACTGATCCGCCGCCGGTTATATGATGTTACAACGCATTCCGTTGCAACGCATGCCTTTTCCACGCATGCGTTACAACGGAATGCCATTACCACGCATATGGTTTACCACGAAAATGCCTTTACCACGCATAGTTTAACAACGTTTTTCGTTGTTTAACTATGCATGATAGGGCATTTTCATGTTAAACCGACTGCATGATTGATTATGTAGTTCAAATATATATATATATATATATATATATATATATATATATATATATATGTTTTTTTAATTAAGCCTAATAAATTATTATAATTAAAAAATATACTTACATTTTCTTTCGACGGTATTCTCCTTCTTCTAACTCTTTAAGTGGTCCTTTCTCTATTTTTGATGCAGTACGTAGACGCACGTACGTAATCACGTCTGTTAGGGAGGCTCTTTCCATGAAGGACAGAGGCACAGAAGAGCGTTTTTTAGGTGAGTTTTCTTTCTTTTTTTTCTCCCTTTACCACGTATTTCGTAGTAAAGGAATGCGTGGAAAAGGTTATAGTGGTAACCACGCATGCGTTGTAAAGCATGCGTGGTTAGTGCATTTGTGGAAACGGCTTCGTTGTAGTGGCTGTTTCCCTCCGCCGCCTGAGCCCGGCTAGAGCTCTGGTTGATGGTAGCAGGCGTGTGTAATTTCGTTGAAAGAGAGTTCAGTAACAGCGCGCAGGAGAGGCTGCAGTAACGTTACTTACCACGCCTCCAGCTGAACGCGTTTATCACGCCCCCAGCACACAGCCACAGCAGACGATCTTCTGATTAATGTACGACCCACACGGCATGAAGGGCGGAACGTAGCACACGCCCCCAGCGTTTCACGCCCCCAGCATGCCCCTTGATGCGGCGCAATTGCGTTCACATGGCATGAAGGCCGGACACACGCCCCCAGCACTTTTTTTTCATGCCCCCAGCGTGCCCCTTGATGCTGCGCAGCAACATAATTGGCGCTTGTATGTACGACTCACGTGGCATGAAGGGCGGACACACGCGCCCAGCATTTGTCACGCCCCAGCACACGCCCACAGACCACGATATGATGGCCGTACCACATGCACACAGCATTAGTCACGCCCACGCCCACAGCACAACGCAGACACGCCCACAAGGGACTACTTTGCTGGCACGGTTCTTTTACCGTTTAAATGTATATGGTGGCCGTCTGCATAGCCTATGTCCTTCTGCTGTAACTGCCCTTTCCAACGCTGTATTGGGTGTTGTGATTGGTGCTGTGGTTACTGAGATTACCCGCCTCAAAGGTTTGGGCTCTCTCTTTAGAATATTAGTATGGATATGGAGGAGTACAGCCTGTGTGATTACAGAACCAATATGGCACTGCCTAGGACAACCGCGACTTCAGGGACTGCCGAGGCCCACCCTGCATATTGAAGTACAGCCCCGGAGGGTGGCAATCTCCGGACTTCAGTTGGGCTCGAAGCCCCCCAAACATTTAGTAAACAATACCCGGGAAGGTGGCGATCCCCTAGGCTACGAAACGTCTCTGTGCCCTTCCGCACCTAATTTACATGTGCCATTAAGATCCCCAGTCCTACAGAGTCCCCACAATATAATAATAGGATTAGCCACAGAACATTACCCACCAGGAGCCTAATTTAAATCACCGAGTGAGACCCCCCCTTTTTCTTTTTCTCCATTTTCACCATCCGGATCTGCTCTATTAAAGCGATATGAGGTTTTCCTCCTCTCGCTTCAATTGTCAAACAAGGATTTGCTATCACAGGGTGGAAGCCATGCACTCGCCCTCTAATAGCAAACATAAATGCCCTGCGGATGCACACCCAAAGACATTGTATGAGCTGCGCCTGGGAGGTCGCACTCCCTAGGACCATGATGCATTGTTTAGTATAAACGCATACTAACACATGTGTATTACAGTGACCAGAGTGTAGTGAAGAGGCAAAGGAAGCGCAAAATCTAAAATTGTGAATCCTACCAGAGGTCGGATGACAGGTCAATGAGCCGACGACTCTGGGATGAGTAGAAACAGCTACACGAAGAAAACGAGTATTCAGCACCACGCAAGCAACTTTGACGTATTGGTGAGTGCTGCCTTCTTTTTACCTTCTCCCGCTCGTCGCCAAATTTAAGTAGTGAAGAGGCAGACAGCAGTGGATCCGATAAGTAGATTTATTGCAGGAAAACAAAACACCTTAAACACCCACCAACAGAAGCAGACAGCAAGGCGACCGTCTTCTCCAACACTGTGTACAACCTCCCCAAGGTTCCCCTCATGACAGCTCTACATTCTAACATTACATACTTACTAGAATTACATACTAACATTCTACTAGGTCTTACATTGGAATACTACACAGAGCACATGACTTTCCAGCAATGAGCTCATGGTTTTATCCAGGAGTCTTAAGACCAGTAGGGGTGAGTAGTTCGCTTCCCACTCCTTGTATTATATAAACGCAAACTAACACTACTTCCACAGGTATACTACAGCGCCCAGAGCACATCACTTTACAGCAATGAGCTCCCAATTTTGGCTCACGATTTAATCTCAGAGTCTTCAGAACAGTAGGAGAAAGTAGTTTGCTACCCACTCCCTATATACTATAAACGCATACTAACACTACTTACACAGTTATACTAAAGCAGCTAGTATCCTACAGCACCCAGAGTCCATCCCTTTACAGCAATCACCTCGGTTTGATCCCCAAGTCTTCACACTGGTAGGCATGAGTACTTCGCTCCCGCTTCCGGTATAGTATAAACCCACGACAGCGGTCAGTAGTTCACTTCCCACTCCCTGTATGGTATAAACGCGTACTAACACTACTTGCACACGTATGCTACAAAGACCAGAGCACATCACTTTACAGCAATGAGCTCAAGGTTTAGGCTCTCTGTTTCATACCAGAGTGTAGCAGCATATCATCTCAGCACCATGTCACTCTCTTAGCAACACCGCACTTTCAGACCGGTAGGAGTGACTACTTCGCTTCGCACTCCCCCACAGAGCTTACACTGCTCCTACCCTCCTTTCCTACTTTTTTCGTCCTTTTTTCCCCTTACTCGCTTAAACGTAATCACAAAATGGCTGCCAACACTACCTAGTTGCAACCGCTCCCAGCGCTCGCGACCAATAAGCAGCAAGATTGTACTCGTAACGCCTCAGCCAATCTGTAAATTTAGATATTTCTCCAAAACTACTGAACGGATTTACACCCAAAAAAATGTAAGCGTACTTTCTAGACCAAGACTCTTCTCCCTACCAAATTTGGGGCAATTCAGTTCACCCGTTCGACTTGTAGCCTTGTCTAAAGTTTCCTATAGAAATTAACATGGCAAAAACACGATTTGGGACCCCCTTTTTTCTTAGCCCCCTCCCCCCCCTTGACGAATCACCCCCAAACTTTCACCATAGGAGCGGATATTAACAAAGAATTAGTTTGGAGAATTTCATGAAGATTCATCAAAAGACGCTAAAGTTATAAGCGAAACAAAAAATGCTCTTCCTATGGCAGCTGGTTGCTAATTGGCGACCACCAGTGAGATGGAGAGAGATTAGATACAAAAAAAAAAAGGTCTTGAATAACCAAATAAGGGTCCAAGAACGTCACAAAAGTGCATCCATGGTATATGTCCTTGCATTACTGCAGATTTACGGCTTAAGTATTTACAGAACTAGGAAAGGAAATCGTACTTCTAGAAAATATTTGTGAACTGCATTTCAGATTTGCTCATGTGAAAATCTGTTGAGCAGTAATAAGTTTACGTTCCCACCAACTCCTTTTTTCCCCAAACCCTGGAAGACGTTTTACTTTTACCCTTGCAGTGGTAAAATTTCCACCCTTTCTCTGCATGGGAAAATATTAGAGACAAGCTAATGAAAACCCATAAAATATGCAAGTTAGTAGGTTTATACACACTCAAAAATAGTATTCCAACCATGGGGAACTATTGCTTACTGCTACCTCCAGCCCCTGTGTGTAGAACCGCGGAAAGGTGGCAAAATAAGGTAATTACAAGTATTCAAACCATCCTATAGGCAATACCGGCTATTAAAGGCCAGCTGCAGCGTTAAAGGCCCGGACTGTAACAAGGCAGCGGAACATTAAAAGCTGGTATAGCCCTGCTACGAAGGGCTATAAAGCTATTAGAAAAATTCTGCCACTAGAGGGCAGAATGTTCTAACAAATAAAACAAAGCCTTCAGGGAGCGCTAGGGGATTGAAATCCCCTCAGGCTCCCTGAAGAAACATTGGAATGTTGGAGCTCCGGGCTTATACCAGCCATTATAAGCCCGGAGTACTCCATGGTTTTCAATGGAGCTTCCAACGTTCCAATGTTTTAATATGGTATGGGCTCTGGCATAATCAAAGAGGCCATTATCAAAGCTCTTAAATAATGAGATTGCGGCCATAATTTGTTGCTGCGCTACATTTGCTCTAAATGGACAAATAGATTTTTCTAATAGGACAAGTAGATTTATGAAGCAACCCATCTTATGGACAAGTAGATATTTTATTACATTCCTCACCCCTGACCTGAAGGTCTATATTAACCCACCAGGTACGGGTTCTTTGAACAAAAAGTAAGACATCTGTTTTTGTAAAATTAATTACATATGGATGATCTCCATAGATCCCACCTACTTCAACCTCAAATTATATGAAGATGTGGTTTCAGGCCAGTTGAGGGGTAGCAAGGAGAAGGACAGCAGGATCATTTTCAGTTAAGCCCCGATAGTATGGACACCTGGGACGTTGAAGTGATGGATCAGGAGAAAGAGGAAAAGAGCAAGACCCATGGATACTGTCTAAACATGGCCCAGAGGAGGGGGCACTATGTGGGAGCCAATTTTTTATTTTACAAATGTACAGAGACAGCTTCGTCAGACTGATGCCCTGAAGAAGGAGGTGAGATTTGGGACATTTTTTTTTAATGGGCCACTATTACGCAGAAGATGCGGTGGTACTGAAACCCGGAGTGTGAGGGGGCCAATGCACCGCATTTATGGCTGTTTTGCTTCCAAAAATGGAAATGGCAGCCCATTTTACTTGTTTACATTAGGGCCCACAACACCATTGCTGTGTACAGAAATGTGACCCTGCAACATGGGCGAGATGTGGGGCTTTTATCCATTTTTCAGACACAAAGAAGCAGACAGACTGCTTCAGGTATTAGGAAAAGGCGTGAAGGCCCAGTGGAGTCAGGGCTACAGTTATCATTAGTGAAGTGAGGTTTAGTTGGCCACTCACTCAAACATCACAAAGTGGTGTGAGGGAGCAACTCAACCCGAATTATGCCTGAATTACTATCCTCTCTTTCTTGCTTTAGAAACTGGTGCACTCTTGATGTGGCAGTGTTACTTTGGCCTCAGAGCAATGACCCAAGGGAGGAGAAACTGAAGCAGAGGAGACACCTTAGCTTGCACTCAGAGATGGTGAACAGCAGGTGAGATAGGACGGTCCACGTTTTTAACAAAGGGCAGAGACAGGCCACTTCATGATGTAATGATTTACCACTAATGAAGCAGATGCAGTGGTATTGGGGCTCAGGGGTAAGAAAGTAAAGACGGTCTTACTTTACAAAACATGCATGGAGGCTCAATATCCCTGCTAACAGAGGGGAGGGCAACCTCCCTGCACAGCAGGCATGGGAGGGGGCAACATTTTGGAGCTATTTTTTTTCTGACAGGGATGAAGAGTGTGTCAAGATTGGAGTGATGACCAGGCATGGTAGGGAAAGAATGGAAGAGGCATAGGAGACCGGCTTGTACTCAAAGCAGCTGCTAGAATTAATTCACCGGGTGAAGTTACATTGGGACCTAGCAGTGTGAGGGGCTCACAACATCACGCTTATGGAAAGCAGTGTTTTTTGGCAAGTTTCTGTTTTTGGTTAATGCATTTGTGCTTTTATAAGTCTCAAATTTAACATGGATTATGAGCTATAGAAAAAGTTGTCCTGAAATGATCTCATAAGCCCACCGCCCTAAGCTCAGCCCTGGCCCTCCCCTGACCTAATCCCTGCCATTATATTTTGGAGGGGGCTCCAATTTAAAAACATTTTGCTGGGGAAGGGTGGGAGGGGGGGGTCTTCGAGCAAAAAGAATTGTGAAATAAATTCCAAGACCTCTGGTGTAAGGGCACTAGACAAAACATAACAGAGCACTGTAAACTGGAGTAGTGACACAAGAGACCAGTGAAGGAGTAGAGGGCTACACAGAACTCGGGGTTCTCTTGAGTGAGTGGATGGTGGTTGGGTAGTCGCAGTGTAAGATGCTCTTTTAAAAGATGGGTATTTTGGTAGGGCTAGCCGGATCTGAACAGAAATGGAGTTCCAAACCCATGTATTTAAGTTGGACCAGCACAGATAGGGACAGATGGGACCAGCAAAGTTAGAGACAGATGGGACCGAAAAGGTCAAATGAAAAAGGGCAGAGGAAAGCTTTACAGAAAAAAAATAGACTGAATTTAAAAACTCATGTTCAAAAAGTAAAATAAAAGTTTTGAAATATATATTATATTGCATTAATCATTTACGCACGATCCAAAATCAACAGACTAAACATTAGGAGAAACCCCCAAAAGACATGCAAAAAGGCACGTGAAAGTAATGGGAAGCAATACCGTGACATACCTCTGAGGTCCCAGCGTCTTCAACTGCAAAAGGATAAAGGCACTTGTAAAATTTCTTAAAGGTTTCCACTCCATTTTCTGTGATATCCTCTTGTACTCGTGAATCCAAAGGCTCAGTTTCTGTGAAATCCAGCTCCCACACAGTGTCGACCCACGCTAAAACAAAAGAAAAACTATGGAGTTAGACAATAAAAATAAACAAGCTAAGGCACCAACTTATTTTGAAAATGTTGAAATTATAAATCATAATATTCAGAAATGTAAATGGAAATTAATTCAGCACTCAGCAGGGGGCACATTAATACATTAATACTTAGCATTCTTACCTTAAGTATTCTGTGCCCTGTCATTTCATCAAAGCACATTTCAGAGAAATGAGGAAAAACAAAATCAGAAAAATACAAAGCACGGTAACATATTCACTCAAAATCATGATAATAAGCTTAATGTTAACTATATTAGGGTTATGGATGGGGTTAGTTTGAGGTTGAGAGTTAGAGAAAACGTTATGCTAAAGAACAAAGTTAGGGTCAGTGTAAGGTAAAAGCATTGGGTAAGAACCACAACTAAAGTTTATTTTATGCCCAAGAAAATGTTGGATACGCATTAAGGGAACAGCTAGGTTTGAGATTATGTTAGGGTAGCATTTAAATTCAATTTTTAACTACAGTGACATGCCTTCCAACCATATTATATTTTGTAAATCTAATTCTATGATGTGGAAGATGATTATTTTCAATTCGATTGCATTATTTCCTTTGTACTGAAGTTATTTGCAATTTAAAGAGTATGGATCTATGTCAGTAATCTGACCTGCACTCCATACATGCACCTAAAAGTCATTAGGTCTCCATCTTATGCTCGGACAATGGTCATGCAGATGTGGATGGGTAGTTCGCTTGACACCCCTTGCCCAAGACAATCAGTTCACATACCCATCCTCTGCCCTTTCTGTAAATTAAGCCATTTTGTGCAAATCTAGTCCCCTGCTGCCTTTTGGCTATCAGAGCCCTGTATCACTCAAAGGCTAGAAAACTTCTGGGCCCCTGGAGAGGCTACCAGCAACAAGAACCTGCTCAAGAACGTAGTAGACTGTTGTGTTTGATTCCACAGGAGATCAGTCATCGCATCAACTGCTGGATCATGTCTTTTAAACCTCAACTGTATTGGCGCTACCTAGCCTGGCAAGAATGGATGGTGCTTAAGAGCTGTGGAGTGTGTGAATTCCGCCAAGATACAGTTGAAACAATGTTGAAAGTAACTAGCAATGAATGAACAGCAATATGTACAGTGGAAACAAGAATACTGAAAATTAAACCATAGCTGCAATAATGGCTTACGGTGATCAACGAAGGAGGTCGAAGAAAAAACACATCCCACACAAGAAACACATTCCACCATCAAGAGGCCAAGGAAGCAGTGCAGGGCTTTGAAGCACAGAGAAAGGTGAAGCTGTAAAAACTGTTACTGCATGGCAACTAAGCAGCAGTCCTTACTATAATATCGAGATATGTGGAACTGTTGTGAAAGGATGTGGTTTCTGGTAGTACTAGAAACATTACTGTGATAATGAGCAATTTTCCCGACAGGAGAAAGGGCTGGCCTGTCCATTAAATTGGTATTGAAACTTTAACAACCTGATGCTGGTCATATGATCAGTGAAGAGGAAAGAACTGTCTGTGCTGCTTGACCACTACTAGTCCTGAGTATAGAAAAGAAAAGATTATGTATACATGCAGCTAAAATAAAGTATTGCAAGCATTTGCTTCACTATCCCGCCATATCACACTGGCGATGAGGCAGAGTGAACTTGTGTCACCCAGCTCACCACACATCCTGTGAAACCTAATGGGTGCAAGCTTGCATGACACCAGCAACGGAACTTCAGTAATCTAGCATAGCTGGCAGATATTAAAAGAGTGGGAAAAACCAACTGCTGCAGAGACTGGTATACCAATGGCCCGATGGCATGAAGACCGTCAATATGGTGGCGCAAACACTGCCGCTCCTCCACAGGAGAGTGGGGCGTGAGAGATACAAAACAAAGAAACGCACTGGGCATGCTCTAGAGGCCTAAATGTCTCATCACACGTCCATTGCTAAGAAATCAGCAAACAAAGACTAACAACATAAGACATAAGGTCCGGTCTCATCAAACCACCAATCAAATTAAAAAAAGAGCCAAAAACAAACCTTGCATTCAAAATTGAGGCAGCGATAATACAACTCACTGATCACACGCTTTGAAGGGAAAACCGCACTTCGGATGCAACCTCAAACACAGCCTGCACTAGTGCCAAATCCTCTGTGGATGGTCAAACACAATAAGTCTGAGATGGACCAGAAGAAAAAAAGGTCACTCCCACTCCATTGTGCTGATAAGGCAATGCACAAACTATTTTAAAACCTACCAGACACCAGTGAGGATAAAAATTGTGAGGCAACACTTCACTAGTGCTTCATCCTCAAGCAGGCAAAACAAAAAGGAGAAAATCGATCAACAATTTTAATGCCCACCTGAGAAAAAGAGAAAGTATGCGTATAGACAATGATGTTAATAAGGAAGTTGGAGCACAAATAATTCAAGGCAGCAGATCAGCAGGCCTAGGACAATGAATCCTCCGCAAACCTAGAATAAGCCTCAACAAAATCATAACTATGGACAGGTCTCACTGTCTAGCCGAAGTCCAAGCCATCACAATGTAAACAGTTGTGGCAAAAAATGCAACTGGGAGAGAGCAAGGTACTAACTCGATCTATAAAAATGTAAACAGCAGATCAGTCTACAGCAGACCAACACCTAAGATGACCCCAGGCATGTGAAGATACACAAGAGTTTGGAGTAAATGCAGATAGTGTGCCGGAGAGCCCCTTTCAGCAACCAAGGGGAGGTCATGCTTCGCATCTGGCCTTCAAAACCACTTTGTTCAAGTTTTCTGGGGAGATTGGGGGGAAAAGAGTCAGAACAGCTATGTTCTCAGCAAGCATGAAGTTAGAAGAGGGATGTTCCCATTGAAGATAAGGATCTTCACTGATCACTGTACGATTAAACTAAGGACATACTTACCAAGTAAAACCAGAAGTCTTCAAACGCTGTGCACAGATGGAGAAACTGAAAAGGATTAAAGCATTTTTCACACGTCATCGATCAAGGGTCCAATGGCAGATTGGCAAAGACCTGGCAATCAAATGGGCATGTAAATTCTCACATCTACACCTCTTCTGGAGGGATTGAACCATTATAATGGACCACAAACTAATGGTACTGCTTTTTAAATGAACATAACATGATTTCAAAAGTGAACTATACAACATCAGTAATATAGCGTTGAAGTCAACTATGGGCAATGATCGACCGTGTCCCTGACCTCCCCCTCCCGCTGACCCTCCTGTAGCCTATTGATTGCCCCTTCCCCCCCTCCCCCCACACGCCCTTTTGCTAATACGGGCACAGAGGAGATGATCTTGCACACACGCCCTGACTGTGACCTGCCCTCTCTCTGAGTGATCCGTTGTGGGCCCGCGCGTCTCTTTTGTGGACTGAAGTGTTGTATGTATGCTGTTTCTTAGTACTTGCACCTATGTTTAGACGGTTTTTTTGGGTTAACTTGTTGGGGGGGTCCTGTTGGGAGAAACAATGGTGCTGATAGACATATCCTATCCACGGGCCGCTGCAGCGGATAGTTGACCGCTGCTTCTTTAGGAGCGGCTCCCCATTTGCTGTTATCTTCTAATTGTCTGAGGCACTATGAGAAAAGCATGACCATTTCCTTGCTGATACTGCACTGCGCACACTATAGATTTTATTGTAATTCATGTTTGTATCTGCTTGACTGACCAGGTCGGATGTCGGCCCCTGGATTGTTTCTTTGCACTTTTATGTATGCTCTTATTGATAGCGGCCTGCCTCCGGGTTGTTGGCGTGACGCAGTGTGAATCTTCTCTTTCATCTGTTTACATTACAAGTCTTGCAAATAAAAAAATAAAAATAAAAAAAAACTATGGGCAATGATCAGCCAAACTGGCTGATTACTTTGTACGACACAGTGAGAAACACAGAGGTCCAGCACTTTGTCAAATCTACACAGGCCTTAGAATAGCCCTTCTCTATAGCAGCTGCTCAAAAGATCTCTCTGTAGAAGAAATTGACTGTGCCAAAAATTATTTATACATGCAGCTGGAGTAAAAGGCATTGCTAGAAAACAGCTGAAAAATGTTTTTATCAGGCCATGAAGCAAGAGATGAAGAGAAACAAACACTGTGGAAATATGGAAAGAAAGCAATAAACACAGTTGCACAGGAGAGGCGACAAGATTATGATCCTAAAAGGCCTCCAGGGGTACACAACCAATTTAGAGTATCAAAAAGACAAGACTGGATCGCAAAAAAACAAAAGTACACCGGAGAGAGAAGGTGTTGGTATCCAGAGACAGACAAGCTTATGGAAACGATGACCACAACAAACTTGGGCTCCCATTATCACAGAAAGTGCCTGCACAGAGCCCTGGGCGAAAGTCAGTGTAGATCTCTGCTGCTTACTGGGCATACCGCAACTCCTCATTCATATGGATGCCTACTTTAAGTCCCCAACAATCACGGACTGTGGAGTCAGCGGCTATAGAGAAAATCAAACACAAGGGAGAAAATCCTTATGGCTTATGGTCTTCCAGTTAACCTCTCCTTTTACCCAGACTATACTCTAGCTGTCCAGGCTGCTCGCCATGAATTCCTCCCAGCAAAGCGGATCCTCCAAAAACACCATGTCGCTTTCTCATTGGCTTACCCAGCAAAGCGGAGGGTCCGACAGGGCGCAAAAACGCTTATGTTTCCTGATTCCAAAGACGCCCTCGCATTTGCCAAGAAACTCGATAAATCATCCCGCTCGTCACCATCTGGCTGTCAGCTTGCTACAACCGATCACCTCAGTGACAATGATTGATTTGTTGTGACTTATTGGCTAATTCTTACCTGATACTGTCTGTTGTTCTTGCAGCTTGGCCACCCTGCTTTACTGCCGGGGGAGTACGTGGAGTTCTGCCATGCCTCCACAGGATAATTCCCTCTCCTAATTTTGTTTGACTTCTTCCAAGTTGCAGGTTCCTGGGGTGGGAAGGGGAGGTAGCTCAGCCTGATTGGGGGGTTGGAGTGGGTGTGGGGGTGGTGGGTCTTCTGAACAGGTCTTTTGGGTGGTTGGGTGGGGGGAGGGAGGGTGTTTTGGGAATGTGGTTGACTGCACTCTGTCTGTTATTGTTTTGCCAGAAACTGGTTTCCAGATTGCATTTTGTGTGGTGGGTTGGGTTGGGTTGGTGTAGGAGGTTTTCCAGATTTTATTGGGACTTTTTCGCTTCTGTGTCTTCACCTTCCGCTTATCAGTATGCATCACTTCACCGCTAGGCCGGATTCAATGCAGCATAACTGTACGCGACATCCTCTTATTCCTGACTGGCACGGCTTATCCTCCCCTTTTTGTTCTTAGCTCACTGGTGGCTCCCCCCACCATTGGGCTTTCTAGAATTGCAGGCTACCGGACGGTCCCACCATATGCTTCAGGCGACTGCCCTGCCCCCCCCCCCCCCCCCTGGTCAGTTCCTGCTTGTCCCAGCACACACACTGGCTTTTCCCGCTGCCTGGCCTCTTGCTCTGCGTCCCATTTTTACCTAGTCATAGAATAACATGACTGACACCATATGTTGCACCTGGAATATCTGTGATCAATGATCGCCGTAAAGCCAGGTTCATTCACTCATTTACACCGGCACATGGTCGACATTTGCCTTTTGCCTTTTGCAGAAAACCCACTTGTTGCCTGCGAACTCCACCAGACTCCAGTCACGCCACTGAGGTGAGTCGCACTCTTCTTTTTATTCCTCCCATCCTAGGGGGTGTCCATTTTGATATGGGGGCTCCCCTGGCACACTACTCCGGTAATTACGGACCCCGACGGACGATATGCGATTTTGCACGGTTCCCTGTTGTCCCAACCAGTGACAATTGCTGCGCTGTATGGCCCAAATTCAGACGACCCCGACCTCTTCACTCACATATGGCACCTCATTTCTTCCCTGGACCAAGCGGCCCTCCTCGGGGGGCGGGGGGTATAAAGTACACTTTCTGCAGTCTTGGACCGCTCTGGCCCCCACTCTTCCAATCCTCGCTCCACTGCTCTACTTCAGTCCATACTTACTGACAATTCGTTATATGATGCCTGGCGTCACATGTGGCCCGAGGCCCGTGAGGGCACTTGCGTCACCAGTGCTCGGGCTGCTGGTCCCGTATTGATTTCTGGATTACCTCACTTGGCTTACCTCTGCTAATCATGGCACGCACTTTCTCAGATCATGTGCCAGTCCAGATTTGTCTTAGTCTCCCTCACTTCCCTCAGCGCGCTTTGACATGGCGGCTTCCTCCGAGCGCTCTCCATGATTCAGTCTTTTGTGACGAGATCCAAATGGCGATTACCAACTACTTTGATTTAAATGTTGGCTCTGTGGACTCAGCGTCCATCCTATGGGAAGGATTTAAAACGGTGATACGTGGAGAGTGTATCTTGAAACAAGCTGGTGTCCTTCGTTCCATCCGCGCCTCTTTGGACAAGCTAGAATCGGAGATTAAGGCTTTGGACGCTGCTCATACGGCCCACCCCAGTTCTGAGACCCTCGCACGCTTGCGTGAAAAGCATACTGAATTCGTCAAGGAGGCATACAGGGAACTCTCCTTTCTTGGCAGAGAGGCCAGAGCCCGTTGCTTCGGAGAGGGTGATCGGCCTGGTAAGACCCTGGTCAACCTCTTACGCCCCCGTGCTGCGTCATATGTTTGTGACTCTCCGGGACGGTGGCCCCACAAGAACCACCTTCCCGGACTAAATTAAGGCTCGTTTTATGGACTACTAATCGCAGCTCTACACCGCCGGCTCTCCTCCCTCATGTGAGACCTTCAAACAATATTTTGATACCCTCGCGTTGGTTTGGCTAGAGGACTACCATCGTAAATTCTTAGATAATCCCTTCTCTAAGGAAGAGATACTTGCCGCCATAAATAGTTTACCTAGTGATAAGGCCCCTGGTCTAGACAGCCTCCCTTCCTCGTTCTGTAAGGCTCGCTTCGCTTCTGGAGTCACATCTGGCCGCAATCTATAATGATTCCTTTGACAATGGCCTTTTCCCGTAGTCCCTCCGCGAGGCAATGATAACGCTACTACTCACGCCGGACAAACCAGCTGACTGCCGCGATTCCTAACGCCCCCTTTCTCTAATTAATATCGATAATAAGATTTTTGCAAAGTTATTGGCCTTCCGTCTTCTCCTCCTTATGCCCATTATCGCCCTCCCGGATCAGTCCAGTGTCATCCCTGGCCGTGCCACCTCTCATAACTTTCGGACTATTATTTCGGTCCTTCATCAAATCAACCCTAGCCTCCCCACAGTGGCTGCTCTACTAGATGCCACCAAGTCATTCGATACATTGGAGTGGCCTTTTCTATGTTTTCTTCTGCCGCGCCTTGGCTTTAGTAACATTTTCATCCGTAAGATATCACTCCTCTACACTAGCCCCTCTGCCAGTCTTCGGATTAATGCTCGGATATCAGATCCTATGTTGATTGAACGCAGTACTCGGCAGGGATGCCCACTTTTCCATATGCTCTTCGCCATTGCGATGGAGCCCCCCCCCCCCCCCCCCCCCCCCCCGAGGCCCGACTTCGGCAACATCATACTCAGAAAGGCATCGGCTTCTCGGCCCGTGCCCTCTTGGTCTCCATGCATGCCGATGATATTACGCTGTATGTCCACCATCCCCAAGACAAGCGAAGCCGCCTTGTGCGTGAGATAATACGATTTGGTGGACTATCCGGCATACAGGTGAACTGGAGCAAGTCAGTGCTGTTCCCTCTTACTGATGCCACCAAGCCATTCACACCAGATTTTCCTTTTGTATGGGCCACCGGCCCCACTCGCTACCTAGGTATTTTGCTGAGCAGGGACTTTGATGACCTCTGGAGGGCCAACTTTGGGCACGCTGTGGACAGGCTCGAGTCTAGAATACCCCACTGGAACAGACTCCCCTTGTCCCTGGCTGGTCGCATAGCCATTGCCAAGATGGTGGTACTCCCAAAATTCCTTTATCTCTTTTTGAATATCCCCATACCTCTAACTGCCCATTTCTTTCGGAAAATTTGTTCTCCGATCATTTCTCTGGTCTGGGCTGGCAAACAGCCCAGGATTGCATATGACATCCTCACTCTCCCCATGTCGGTTGGCGGTATGGGTGCTCCCAATTTTAAACTTCATGCCTTAAGTGCCCAGGCCAGTTTTTTACATTTCTGGATTCACCCCACCCCTTATCAGCCGTATGTCACGGTTGAAGCTGACCTTGCATCTCCTTGGTCGCTGAACACTGCCCTGTTTGCCCCGGCGAGTCGCCCACGTGCTGAGGTGGACACGGTCGAGACCCTGAGCTGGGCCTGGTTGGGACTGCGCCGTCTTTCCAATGCCCCAACGTTATCTGCTACTACCATGCAGATTGTACGTCATCCCGCCGTCCCTCCTCTCCAACCAACTGGCATGTCTGACCTTTACCCCGGAGACACCTTTTATTCTCTTCCTGCTTCCTCTGGTCCGATGGACACATTACTCTTTTGTCAGCTGCGGGCTACCTGTAAGGAGTTACATCTGACGTTCACCCAACCTCCACCTTTCGATGCCTGCACTCGATTTTATATATACATCCCTACTCCCCCCAAAGCTGGTAACTAAACTATACACCATTACGCTGTCGACCTCCTCCGTCTCCACTGACAGCGCACATGCGCCATGGGGTGTAGATTTGGGCATGGACATAGCCCAAGCAGATTGGCTTTATTGCTGCAACCAGACAAAGAAACTATCACCCAACTATCGTCTTCGTCTCATACATTTGAAATACCTGCACAGGCTCTACCGCACCCCTGTGTTCAGCTACATAAGTTGGGACTCATACCCAACGATAAGTGCATGCGTTGCTCTGCCCCTGCCGCGGATTTTACTCATCGCGCGTTGTTATGCCCTAAGGTGTCGGAATTCTGCCTGGCGGTTTGTGCCGCCATCTGAGATTACGTCTGCACAGATTCAGTCCGACTCGCCGCTGCGCCTGCTGGGCTTCGTAAAGTTCTGCCCGGATGCTTCTCGCCGACTGATCGCAATGCTGCTCGTCCTTGCTCGGCTTAGGGTGGCCATGTGCTGGGGTCGTAGACCGGAGCCCAAGCTCTCCCAATGGCTTGAAGATGCTTCGAGATGCCAGACCCGGTTATCTGAATTCTGGGAGCTTCTGCCTGCGAGATCTCGCCCACCTGATATATGGGGTCCCCTAGTGACATACCTCCATTCCCGATCACATTTAAGCCGAACTGCCTCTCCCGTGCTCCCCGCCGGCACTCCGTCCGTGGTGGTCGCCGGTGCTGGTAAGTAATTGCCTACCTCCCGGTCCCCATCTCCCCCTCCGGCCAAGCCGGCTCCTTCCTCTACAGTGCTGTCACCACCTCCTTAGCTATGTGTTGCTCATGGTGCTATAGTCGTGTTGTACAGGATAATGCTTCGGTCTGATTGTGATTTCACTAGGTCTATTGTTTTCCGTGAATAGCCTGCTGTGCATGATGCTCTGATCTGCTGCAAAAGTGTATTTTGTTAATGTTGAATCTGTCAATAAAGGTTTTGAAAATAAAAAATAAAAAGTATGAGCACTGGTGAACTTTCACGGCGACCTGCAATAGTCTCCCCCTGAACTCATCCCTGTAATCACGAGACTGATATGTCAACGGCGCCTGAAACAAGTCTGCAACTGTGATCATGAGCACAAAATGTGCTTAGGGTGAATCCCAATTTCCTTTTGGGGTACCCCTCCTATGAAATGGAAGCCCAGCTTGTCGCACTATGTGAATTACTTTTACCTCAATCTTCCACATGAAATCATAGGTGCTTAGAATCTTGGAATATGATGTATGGTATATCACACTGCACTAATCGCAAATTTGCACTAATTTTATCATTAGTCACAAATGCATTCTGATTGGTGAACTGTAGATCGGTTTTGATCTCTGGTAGACTGACATTGTTTTAATGATTTGACATTTCTAGTTACATTCATGACTATCCCTGCCACGTTGACAACTTATATGTTCGAGGCATGTGGGCTGCTAAATTCATATCTTAGCATTAGATCGCCGCCTAGTGTTGGGCTCGGATGATCGCACATTGTTGTCCTGGAAGAGTCTTCGAAGTATCCTGAGATAGGTGGCTCCTCCCCTGGACTACAGTGCGCATGGGCATCGGCTCCATCCCCAGATTGTTTTTTTCCGCCATTGGGTTCGGATGTGGTCTCGACGTCTTACTGTCGGAACCAAGAAAAACTAACTTTTAGCGGCCAAAAGGCCTCGATTTTCTTGCGTCGGTATTGTCTGCGCACGGTCTCGAGTCTTCCGTCTCTTGGAGCCGGAATAAGCGGAGTTTTCTTCGCTCTCGGAACTTTGAGGCCTTCTCATCGCGACACGACTGCAAAACTTTTTCATGGAGCGGAGCCCGTTTAAGTACTGCCCGCTCTGTGGGTCCAAGTACCCACACATCGATCTACACCCCGTGTGTAACAAATGCCTTTCGCCTGACCACGACGACGGCAAGTGCAAGTTGTGTGCACAGTTCCGCTCAAAGAAGACTCTCAAGCTTCGGCGCGCGGTGCGCATAGAAGCTAAACAAGCGGCCCCGGATCCGGAGAACATCTTCGGCGACCAGGACGAAGAGGACCAGGGTCATCATCTCCAAATCTCCCCACCCGAGACGGAGGTCGAGGCGGATCCGAGAGACGACGACGGAGTCGCGGGTCAAGGCCTTGAATACGTCGACGAGGTAGGAGACGACGATGAGATTTATGGGGCCGCGGCAGACAGCTCGGGGGACGAGCTCTGCCCTGAAGGTTACGAGGATACCGACCGGGACACGGGATCGCCTGTCGGCCTTACCCAAGACCCGTTGCCGCAAGCCACAGCCCCGCCTTCGGGCCCGGCCACGGACTTACTTGCTGAGCAGACTGTTTCGAAACCGAAACCATCGGGATCGACAACACCTAAAATGGCCGACCCGAAAACGAAACCGAAACTTAAGGACTCGAGTGTCCCTAAGATGGCTGCCGTGCCGGTGAAAACGACGGTGCCCGCTACCCCATCGACTCCGTCGACCTCCGGTCCGCAGAAGTCGAAGAAGTCCGTCGATTCCTATGCTGCAAAATCGAAACCGACGCCAGAGGAGGGGTCCTCCAAAAAAGATGGTCGGCACGGGTCAGCGGCTACGACGCCGTCCAAGCCCGCCAAAGTCGGCTCCAAGGAGGCTACGCAGGCACACGGAAAGAAGTCTGCGCCCCGAACACAGGAATCGGAGGCAGTAAAGACAGGATCCGCGCCCAAAACGCACAAGGCCCACAAGGACGTCGGATCCGAGGGAAAGATCAGACCATCCTCGTCAGCGCCGAAACAAACTGTGAGTGAGCCGTCCCTCGTAGCAGAATCACTGCAAAGAATCAGGGAGAAGGCCTTTGCCCCGTCGGCTCCGATACCGTCGCCGCAGCCGCAAAACGACACTCCAGCGAAGCCTTCTGGGAAACTTCTCTTTCTTTTGCCGCCGAAGGAGGCGCCGAAAGCTTTTTCAACCAAATCGGCACCGAAACAGGTGATTTCTTCACCGACTGGCCCGCTTCCACGTCGGGTACTCGAATCAGAGGACGATTCAGAGCATTTCATCGACGCTGACACAGGCAAACTGACCCTCTACAAGAGGAAAATCACTTCGGAGCCAGTGGACTCCTATGTCATCCCACTAAAGAAGAAGAGGGTGCCCCTTGACGCCTCAGGCCTCACGGAACCAATCCAGCCTCCTCCGAGACGGAGCCCTACTCCCTCCCCAGAACACTCTGCGGGTGAGGGGTATGATGAAGACGAGCAGTACAATTTCCCTATCAATGAACCTGATGCACAACCGGATTCATATGATGACACTGGTGACCAGAACACCCAGGGTGTGGGGCAGGACCCGCAGCTTTTTAATGCACGTGCATCCCCGACTGAGGATTCAGCAGGTTTTCATGCACTACTCGAAAGGGCGGCGGCCAATCATGATGTGGACATGCATGCCGACCCGGTTGAGGAAGACTTCCTTTTCGACACTTTCAGTCTCTGAAAGGACAGTAAAGACACTGCCTATGCTTAAAGGAGTCCTCAAGCATGCTGGGGACATATTTAAGGAGCCTACAAGAGCGAGAGTGGTCAACCCTCGCATTGAAAAAAAGTACAGACCTGCACCCGCGGACCCCGCATACATCCGGGGACAATTGCCACTGGACTCTCTTGTGGTTGCCAATGCCAGGAAACGTGCCAACTCCCAGACAACGGGTGAAGCTCCTCCCCCGGATAAGGAGTCCAAAGTGCTAGAGGCATGGGGCAAAAGAGTAGCTGCACAGGCATCAAACTTTTGGCGCATCGCCAATACACAGGCACTCTTGGCGCGTTACGATAGGGCGCACTACGACACCCTAGAACAGGTTGTACAACACCTGCCTCCACAGTTCCAATAAGCCACCCAACTGCTCATTGAGGAAGGAAAGCTAATCTCAAACGCAGCCATCAAGTGTGCACTTGACGCTGCGGACACAGCTGCTAGAGCTATCAACACTAGCGTTATGCTGAGACGACAAGCGTGGCTCCGCATCTCAGGGTTTAAACCGGATATTCAGACAACAATCCTTAATCAGCCAGTCAATCCTGATAGTCTGTTTGGTCCAGATGTTGACACCACCCTAGAGAAAATAAAGAAGGACACAGAAACTGCTAAGTCCATGGGGGCCCTGCAGTCACAACAGTTTCGTGGCAGCAATTTTCGTCGCTCAGGTGCACGTGGAGTCACCAGAGGACAAATGGGTCAACAATCCCAGTTCTCTAAAGGTGGGGCACAATCCTCGTTCACAAACAGAACAAGGGAGGTTACAGAAATAACAGCAACAGAGGTCGCGGCAGAGGAAACAACAGCTCCCGCTCCTCTGCTCCAAGCAAACAGTGACTCTCTGTCACTGCCCCCCGACCACCTAACACCTGTCGGGGGGAGACTACAGCAGTTCCTGCCCGTCTGGAGAAACATCACCACAGACAGGTGGGTGCGACAACTAGTCCAGTATGGTTATTGCCTAGAGTTGAGGTCCACTCCACCCAACATCCCGCCAAGGCAAAGGCCTATGTCCGCAGAGCACTTGCTCTTATTGCAGCAGGAAGTAGTGGTGATGCTGCAAAAAGGCGCAATCGAGCTCGTGCCGGTGGGAGAGGAAGGCACAGGGGTATATTCCCTGTACTTCCTTATTCCAAAGAAGGACGGATCTCTCAGACCCATTCTAGATCTACGTCCCCTCAACCTGTACATACCATCAGAACATTTCCACATGCTTACACTGCAACAGATTCTTCCATTGCTAAACCAGGGAGATTTCTTAGCAACCTTAGATCTCAAGGATGCTTATTTCCACATTCCACTACACCCGTCACACAGGAAATACCTCAGGTTCACTATTCAAGGCAGGCACTACCAGTTCAAGGTCCTACCCTTCGGAGTCACCACAGCCCCGAGGGTGTTCACCAAGTGTCTGGCGACAGTAGCGGCGCACCTCAGGAGGCAGAACATCCATGTCTACCCCTACCTAGACGACTGGCTCGTGCAAGCCAAGTCAGAGCAACAGTGCGCCGCAGACATGTCGACTACAATTCACCTTCTTCACGATCTGGGTTTCTCCCTAAACTACCCAAAATCGCATCTTCAGCCGGCACATGTCCGGCAGTTCCTAGGTGCGACGATCAACACCCTGACGGCCATGGCTCAGCCAAACCAAGTCAGGATAGACAGCATGCAGGCTCTGATCCAAAGGTTCAGGCCACAACACTCGCTTCCAGCGAGAGTGTTCATGCAGTTGATAGGCATGATGGCCTCCTGCATCTTCATAGTCCCTCACGCACGGCTACATATGCGCCCGCTCCAGGAGTGCTTAGCGAATCAGTGGACACAGGCTCGTGGGCAATTGACAGACCTAGTGTTGGTTACCAGTCGGGCATACGACTCTCTGCATTGGTGGACTCCACACAACCTTTGCAAGGGCCGACTGTTCCAAGAGCCTGAGCCGCAGATTGTCCTGACAACGGACGCATCTCTCCAGGGATGGGGAGCTCATGTGCTCACTTACACAGTGCAGGGACTATGGACGACGCAGCAACAGAAGATGCACATCAACTATCTGGAACTGATGGCAATCTTCATGGCGCTCAAGTCCTTCATTGTACATCTGTGCAACAAAGTCGTGCTAGTCCGGACGGACAACATGACCGCGATGTACTACATTCAAAAGCAAGGAGGCACCCACTCGCCACAGCTGTCTCATCTGGCTCAGAGCATGTGGAAGTGGGCCATTCAGAGGAACATTTTCCTCATGGCAGAACACCTCCCAGGAAAGGACAATCAGATGGCGGATCTGCTCAGCAGGTACAGCCATCAAATGCACGAGTGGGAGTTACACCCATCTGTCCTCCACCCGTACTTCCAGCAGTGGGGTCATCCGGAGATAGACCTGTTTGCCACAAAAGAGAACGCAAAATGCCAACACTTTGCCGCCAGGTTCCCTCACCCACAGTCGCAGGGGAATGCGATATGGATGAACTGGTCAGGCAAATTTGCGTACGCTTTTCCGCCAGCCCCTCTAATACCGCTGGTCGCAAGAAAGCTAAGGCAGCACGAGATGACTCTCATCCTAGTTGCTCCAACGTGGGCGCGCCAGGCCTGGTACACCACGTTCCTCGAACTCTCAGTGGTGCCGCATCAAAGACTGCGCCTCACGCCCAGTCTTTTGACGCAGAACCATGGAGAAATTCAGCATCCAGATCCGCAACAGCTCAACCTGGCGATCTGGCTCCTGAAGTCCTAGAGTTTGGATACCTTAACCTACCTCCGGAATGCATGAACATCATCAAGGAGGCGAGGAAACCAACTACTAGAGCATGCTATGCTGCAAAGTGGAAGCGTTTTGTCATTTACTGTACGGCCAATGACATCAACCCGCTAGATGCATCTATCCCCAACATCATCTGCTATCTGTTGCACCTTTACAAGTGCAATCTAGCGTACACTTCCATTCGGATACATCTATCCGCCATAGCAGCTTATCTCCAGAACAGGCAGCATCTCTCTGTCTTCAGAGTGCCCGCCATTAAAGCCTTCCTTGAAGGTCTGAAACGAGTCATTCCCCCAAGAACACCGCCAGCTCCGGTGTGGAACCTCAATGTCGTTCTCACCAGACTGATGGGACCACCATTTGAGCCACTGCACTCGTGTGAACTCCAGTTCCTTACGTGGAAAGTAGCTTTCCTTGTAGCTATTACGTCTCTGAGGCGTGTCAGTGAGCTACAGGCGCTCACAATCCAAGAGCCATTCATTCAAATTCATCCAAATAGGGTAGTGCTACGCACTAACCCCAAATTCCTTCCAAAGGTGGTGTCACAGTTTCATCTCAACCAAACTATTGACTTACCGGCATTCTTTCAAAACCCACAAACGGTGGCGGAAAGAATGCTCCATACCTTAGATGTACGGAGGGCGTTGATGTACTACATAGACAGAACACAACCCTTTAGAAAAACAAAACAACTCTTTGTTGCCTTCGCACCACAACACAAAGGCAACCCGATTTCCAAAGCAGGGATAGCCAGATGGATTGTTAAGTGCATCCAGATATGTTATCAAAAAGCCAAGCGCACTTTAACAATACCCCCCAGAGCGCACTCCACACGCAAACTGGGGGCATCCATGGCTTTCCTAGGGAACATTCCTTTAGAGGATATTTGCAGAGCAGCCACGTGGGTTACACCACATACCTTTACAAAACACTACTGTGTTGATGTGCATTCCAAGCAGCAAGCTGCTGTAGGACAGGCTGTTCTGAAGACACTTTTTCAGGTTTCTGCAGCTGGCACGGGCAACCGCCGCTGATGGAGGGACTGCTATGTATTCTATGCTAAGATATGAATTTAGCAGCCCACATGCCTCGAACTGAATATGCTACTTACCAGTATGCATCTGTTCTTGGCATGTAGGGCTGCTAACATTCATATCGCCCGCCCTCCTCCCCGGTGCCTGTCGCAGCTGCAGATATACTATTGTATTTATTCATTAGCATGGACATCCTTTACACTTTTCACTCCATCTTCTGCCACAATGGCGAAAAACAATCTGGGGATGGAGCCGATGCCCATGCGCACTGTAGTCCAGGGGAGGAGCCACCTATCTCAGGATACTTCGAAGACTCTTCCAGGACAACAATGAACGATCATCCGAGCCCAACACTAGGCGGCGATCTAATGCTAAGATATGAATGTTAGCAGCCCTACATGCCAAGAACAGATGCATACTGGTAAGTAGCATATTCATTATCTTTTTTATGAACATGATGCAATAATAAAATGATTTAAATTTGAAAAAATAAAAAAAAATATTTGGGGGTCCTTGCCAGACAGGTTAGCACTGAAAGGGGTGGTACTGGAATAATGTTATACAATCCAAACTTGATAGATGCCGCCCTGCTACTACGGCGCATACACATAGAGAGTCCCGGCTGGGGTCACTCGTCGGGGTGCTGGGATGGTCCGACACTTGGAGGAGGCTACACCCTACTAAAGCGTGCTTCACATATTTTTCCTTGGTACATGGGTCCTTCGAGACTCGATTATATTTTCATTACCAGGCAACATGCATATCGTCTGATCAAGGCTAACATTCTAACCAGGGGTCTCTCGTACCACTCTCTGGTCTAGTGCCATTGGGCCTCCAACGGACACAGTTCCATTGGCGAATGCCGCCTTGGCACCTACGTGACGCATCTTACCGTTCTCACATTCACAACGCCCTAAAACTATTTCATTATGAATGAAGGTACGGCTGCCTCAGCCACCACCCTATGGAGGCTATAAAACCCACTATACAAGGCTTGTTGATATTAGACAACTATAATGTTTTGTTTGTTCTGGTCCTCTGGATGTGGGTTGTATTGAACTTAAATAAAAAATCGATGTACCCTGACAATTCTTTGTTATGATATATTGCTTCTTGGCACATCCATCCCTAGTAAGGTCTTTAAACAAAAATCAATAAAAAATATGTCTACATTTTTTAAATAACTATGGTTGCGAGCCTTCTTTGGATCACCCATCTTTCATTGGTGGTGGTAGGGCCAGCTCGATTGATTTTATACTAATGTCAAAGCACTTCACCACTTTGGTCCAGGATTTTAAGATCAAGCCAAATTGTGTGAGTAATCACTACCTCCTCATTGCTTCTTTTGATATACTACCAAATAGAGGCTGTGGTGATAATCAAGTCATTTTAACCCTAAGAAAGGATGTAGGCTGAACTGAGGACATGTAAACCCAGTATAATTTGAGGAAGATACGAATATAAGTAATTACAACCTAATAGACAGATGTTTACAATTTGATTCAGCCCCTGAAAAAGTTGTTGGGGCGTTCGAGCTATTTTGCTGTGATGTAGCACAGAGGCTGACCAGGAAGGTCACCCAAAAGCAACCACTTGAGTTGCGATGGTTCGATACAGAATGCTCCAAAGCCCACAAGGATTTAAGAAGTGCACTACGTAATAGCTCCTGTGACAGGGGGCTAATCAAAGCCACAAGGAGTAAATATAAAAGGGTGATTGAAGATAGGAAAAAGGCATTAAGGAAGATGGTGTGGGTGGACCTGGAACAAGCTTGGAAATCATTAACCGCCCATTGTTTATTGAAGAGGTAAGGTAGATGGACTCACTGATCCTAGGAGAAACACGAGAAGCCCATTTTGCAGGCATTTTTAATCCCTTACATAACTGGCCAGAGGATGAAATAGGGGAAACAGCCATTGACCTATCTTTAGCCACCAAACTAAGTCTATCCATTACAGTGGACGGGGTGGAGTTTGGGCCATCACAGGGCATTTGTCTGAAAGACCCCGGAACCGATGGGGTGCCCCTTGAGCTCTAAAAATTATCTCAAGCTCTGGGCCCCTTTCCTTACGAAAATCTTCAAAGCAGCCATTATTGGCCTATTGTCCTCATCATGGAAGGAAGCAACACTGGTCCCAGTCTTTAAAAAAAGATGCTAGAGGTGACCCAGCGTGTTATAGGCCCATTTCATTGATAGATGCCACGGCTAAGGTTTTGGGTAGGGGATCCTCCTTGCATAATTGGAAGATTGGGCATCAGAAAATGGGATTATGTCCAATACTCAATAAGACTTTAGGAGAGGACGGGGTACAACTGAACAATGTCTTAGTTTATCTCTTATTATTAATAAGCATGTATGGTCAATGAAGAGCTCTATCCATCTAGCCTTCATGGACCTATATTTTGGGCTAAGTTGGACGGTATGGGTGTGGAACAAGCGTTGGTAACTCTACTCAGCAGGCTTCACTTAGGTATCACAGTCATAATAAGATATGGCAGTAAAGGGGGAAAAACATTCATTTATTTTTTACGGAGGGAGTCAAGCAAGGATGCATCCTAGCCCCCTTCCTGTTTTTAATTTCTACAAATGGGAGGGAGGCTTTCATATAAAGTAAGGAACTTGATTTTCCCAGCTTTTATCCTATGCAGATGACTCGCTTTTATTGGCCAGGACACCTATGAGTTTGCAGAATTCTTTTGATGCTTGTACCGATCGTATGACCTTGTTTGATTTGAAAGTTAATTTTATCAAATCATATACAATGGTATGTGGACCTAAAAAATAAAAAACTTTTATTGTGCAGGGAAAGACGATAGAAAAGGTCAGTAATTTCTCATACTTGGACAATCTTTTTAAACAACCAGTTGAGATGGGAACCACTTTTGACCTTAAGAGCACAGCAGACAAGTAGAGCGATGGATGCACTTTTCCGTTTTGCTTGTAAATTGGGGCATAAGCCTGTGAAGATACTAATTACCCTTTCTAGAACCAAATGTCTCCCTATTGCCGCATATGGTGCTGGGATTTAGGGCTATGCTAAAAGCCAACAGTTTGTAGTAATAGAAAATAAATTTATGAAAAGGATTACTGACGCTCCAAAAAAGTGCTCCTACCCTATTCTGCCACAGGGCACATGGCCTAGAATGTATAGAAGACCTTGTAGGCAGTGACCCTTTGCTATGGGCCGAGAAATGGACTTGTGATAATTTAACATTTTCATGAGATGTTATCAAAGACTGCCTAAAATCAGACAATGTTTTAAAGATTTCATGGTTTCTATATTTGAGCAGGAAATACAATGAGATTGGTCTGGAATACTTTTTTGAAAACGCTGCAGGAATTACCCTGAAAGACAACGGTATTATCAAGGAGGCGTACTACTCCAGGGGCAATAGGCTTATTAGTTACCAACATGACGATATGAGAGACCTCCTTTGCCTCCGCCCCTGCACAATATTATCTATCTTTTCCTATTAAGTGTTTGTTTCAATTTTATTTAACCAGGTTCCGTTTATGCACTGTGAACTTTTTGCTGGCATTTCCTTGCCAAGGAAGGTGGCCAAACAAGCTTATGCCCTGCCCATGTAATAATTCCTCCGTTCAAAGCACTATGCACTTTATATTATTTTGCACATTGCATAAATAGGAGAGAACCAGGTAACCAGATTTCTGCTCCCATTACTAAGGAATACTCTCCCTTGCTCGTATATGGATGATTTAAACTTTATACTGTCTTTGGCTACGGCTGAAATCTGTATTGCAGAAGCTAATTACATAAGAGGCTCTATTGCGATCAGAAACCATTAGGAGTGAAATTTGCATAGAAATTTCCAACTTTTTATTGTGAATCTTGTATGTACTGTATTTCAAGCTTTTGAATTTGCAAATCTTTTTATGGTTGTCCATAGCCAAAATAAAGTTATTCTTGACTTGAGAGCAGCATACCATCAGGGGGTTTTGAAGAAAGAATCTCAGCCTAGTGTCTGCCGCTAGCGTCTTTCAGAAGTTAATCTATTGCCTGCTCAAGGATGTCCCTGGGGTATAAGCCTTTCAGGATGAAAGTGTAATGTTTGCAGAAAAACATTGAGGAGCACAATTTTGTATTAGAAAAAGTGTTGCCCATTCTGAGTGACCATGGTATAAAGGCATCGCATGATGAATACACATTTTTAACCAATGCTGTTGAGTATATAGGTAATTGCATAACATCAGAAGGTGTTTGAGCTAAGGATGACTTAAATAAAGCTTTGAGAAATGTACTGTGTCCAAAAATAAGGAGAAGCTTAAATCATTTATCGGTTTAAGAGACTATTACGCCAGATTTGTGCGCGAGTCAAACTCTCATGGAGCCTTTAAAAAACTTTTACGAAAAGTTGGTTTGGGAAGATGCTCAACAAAAAGTGTTTGAGGATAGAAAAAAAAATTCTTGAATGTGTACCTGCGTTGTTTTTTTTGTTTTTTTAAATCAACAGATGTATATGTTTGCACAAGCACTTTGCCACGACTGGAGGGAGCCGGGGACTCCAACCCCCCAACAGTCTTTGCGCCTGGAGGCGCAGCATCACGCCCAACGCGCCTGTGGTGCATAAAGGAACTTGCGGGCTCCCGCAGCGCAGGACCCACGTGGGTGTGCCAGGGCCAAGGGCAGGCCTGTCTGCGCCCGTCCACTGCCGGCTAAGGTCAGGCAGGGCTTACTCTTTTGGCTGTTGGGTTAGGTGGACACTTGGAGTTGGCTATTTTTCTGTTTACCCCTTTCCGAAAAGACCAGCCATTGTGGACATTGCTTGATCATATGCAGTCTTAAGGTACTTCATATTGATTGGTCTTAATCACGTGGGGGCTGGGCTATGAGCAAGAGGAAAGCTGTGGAGGGAGGACTGGGGGTAGCCCATAAAAGGAAATAAAAAAGGAACTCAGTAAGGGGCAGCCCAGTTGGTAAAAAATGGGTATTTGATCGTGTTGACAGTCTGGTATCAGAATGTGAGGTCTTACTTGACCCAGTAGTCTCAAGTAAGCTGCAGTTATCTACTGCTCAGTCCGATGTTAGTAATTATGTTGAGCCCACGTGCATTCCTTCAATATTCAAGAAGCCCCAAGGTGTAAATCTGGGCTCACGTCAGTTAACTCCATCAGTGTCCACTCCTAAGCAAATTGCTTGTGACAATACTGCTTTGTCACTCACAGACGACTTTCCTTGCAATAACAGTTTTATGGTGCAACAGGCCCAGATTCACCCAGCCCCGGGTGCCCCCCCTTAATAACTTGGATAGCTGTGTAACAAACAAAAGCAGGCTGAAGGGCCGATCATCTGAGAGTCAAGGGTGTAGCCTGGACACTGTACCTACTACTATACAAATTACCCCAGTGGTCTCCTTGACGCAAGGAAAGTCCCCTAGTCTCATGACTGGCACAGTCTCTGGTATGGACTCCTCCTGCAAGCTTCCTGAGACTCAGTTATTAGATCTGGTCCAGGTAGTAAAAGATCTTAAAGCCCTTGTTAGTAGTCTTTCGGACTCTTTGTCCATGACCATATTCGAGATACATAAAATGAAAAAGCAGATGAGCTGTCCTCTCACAAGTCCAGCAGTAGTCTAGGGGGTAGATGGTGGAAGACCAGCTAGAGTGTTCCTGAAGTCCTGTCAGAGTGAGCTGCTGGACCTATGAGGGAGGGAGGAGCCCACAATCACTACCATGGCATCAAATTGGGCAGCCGAAGACAGTGTACACGAGAGGAGTTGGGTACAGGGCAGGCGGTGTGCAATATTACCCCAATTTAGACTCAGCTGTAGCACCCAGTCATGCACCTTATGTCCCTTGGGTAAAAACACCTAACGCTATTAGAAACATCCCTAAGGCCGCTACAAAGGCAAAGGCAAAAGTGGCATATCTAACAGGCGTCCCTAAACTTTCATCTGCTACCCAGAGAGAGGACGAGACCACCCTAATTAATAAGAGCATCCAATGGATCCGGCACGTAAGAGGGTGCCAGTCAATCATTGGGGACGATATCAAAGGGGTTTAGACACACTAAACCAAGGGTGGTCCTACTGATGCCATAGTACTTACTTTTTTTGTTGAGATTTGGATGAAAATTTGGTGGCATTCGATTTATGTACTCACCATCTAACTAATTACAACATTCGTATTAAACATTCACTCCCTGAGCTAACCTAATCTGCTTCCCCTCTTCCTGCCAACTTATCTGATATTTGATCATCTCCCCTTCAAGAAATTGACTGACTACCGTACTCCATCTCCTGTGCAGAGAAGCAAATGTCACTACCGACTCAGGAAAGGAACCTTATCTCTCAACCAGGAAGCATAGTTCCAGTTGACGTACATACACTAATCTAACAGTGTCTAGCCCCAGTGGACCCTTAGAGGAGAGATCCCTAATAGAGAAGTTAACTAGTGGGGCTGGTACTCATTATGCAGCCTTACTTGTATCAAACCAAACATCTTTTATGTCATGGAATATTACAGGGCTTGGGTTCAAAATGGTCTCTGAGAACTGGAACAATTTTATAGAGAAATATGATATTTGTTTGTTTCAGGAAACGTGGTCTGTTGCCCCGGTCTTTCATCCAGGAACATTAATGTTTATATTCCAGCTATTACTGGTAATAAGGGGCGTCCATCGGGGGACTAACGATATGGATTTGTCAAAGTATTGGCCTTTCGATTTAGGAGCTCCCCACAGGCAACCCGAATACTTTGGCCATTCGACTGTTGTGTGGTCCCAATAGCATCCTTGATATTTACAACATATATGCGAGAGGAAGTCTAGACGGGCTCTTAGGAGCGAGATCTGGGGAATCCTCGGGAGAGGTGTGGCGGCGCGGCTAGAGCGGCTGACTACGGAATCTGGGGATCACGGTTCGATCCCCAGCACCGGTGGCAGATTAGCCCAGCACCATGTGACTCTGGGCAATAGCTTGCTTAATCTTCCCGACGGCCCCCAGCGCTTAGAGACCCTTACGGGGGGGGATTGTGCGCTTTACAAATGTGGATTATTATTATTATTATAGCAGGTGATTTTAATACAACTTTTGAGCCGGTGGGCTGGGGCGATAGTGACGAGGATGCTGTCTCATGTCATTACTAACCACTAGGTCTCTAGAAGATCCTAAATAAACTTGACGAGCTGGTTCATCCAGTGGCAGGAGAAAAAAAAAAGGCGAGGAGAGTGGATTATGATCACTCATCTCGTTCTATAACCGCCATATCGATTAGTGTGTGCCATAGGATTAAATCTATGCTGTCTGCTGTATTCCTAAATTGGAGTTAGACCCAATGAAACGGTGGACTGAAGCAGGTTTGGAGTTAAAGAAGCTCTGTTTAGAGAGAGGCCTTAGGGCTGCTAATAGTAGGACCACATTGGACAGAATAGGGGCCAACACATTCAACAATGGGTTCCATACTAGTCGAATAGATTATCTCCTCATAGATTTAACCCTATGGCACACACTAATCGATATGGCGGTTATAGAACGAGATGAGTGATCATAATCCACTCTCCTAGTCTTTTTTTCCTCCTGCCACTGGAAGAACCAGCTCGTCAAGTTTACTTAGTGTCTACTAGAGACCTAGTGGTTAGTAATGACACGAGGAGAGTTAAGTGGTCTAAAAATTAGCAGTGATCCAGAGGCATTGTCCACGATTGGTAGGGAAGTTGACGAGGCTATTGTTGCACTAGAGACCATTGCTGCTAGTGCTCAACTGGTAGGCCTCACTACCACCGCCACCATTCATGTCTCGCTATTTGACAAAGTACGGACTCATTTTTTGACACATGTAGTAATAGAAGCACACTTAAACAAAATCGACAAACTTGGTATAACAAAGAAAGAAGTGACGCTCATAAATCCCTCGGGGAAGCAATTAGAACTCGAAACCAAAACTCCATAAGGGAAACAAGGTATGCATAGAGAATTGCACAGAGTAAGGATAAAACGAGAGTGGGATGAAAAGATGGCAGAAATTGAAAAGAGCATGCTTGAGAAGCAACCTGCAACAATTCTGGGCACTTGTAAAATGGGCTAGTGGGGCATCTCCTTCCCCAACCGCACAATCATGTAGCCCCCGAACTATGGGTAAAATATTTCTCTGAACAATATTCATTAGATGATGTAGGGATGCCTGAACGTCCACTAAATAAACCTAGTGACCGTAGGTGTCTAGTATTTGAACCCTCGGAAGTAAGGATTGCTATTCATGCCATTATGGGGGGTAGAGCTCCGGATAGCGATAGTATACCCGCAGACGTTTTTCTACATGACAGGGAAAAGGGGTGCAGGTATATTACACTGCTAGCAAATGGCCTGGCCCAAGGCGCCCCCATTCCTGTATCGTGGAAGGTGGCAGAGATAATTCCAATCCACAAGGGGGGGCAATTCGCAGCCTGCAAATTACCCGCCCATTAGACTTATCGATTCGATCCAAAAGGTGGTGGCACGCCTTGCCCTGGGGAAGGTACAAGAATGGCTTGACGAAAACAGTATCTTAACTCCTCATCAGGCTGGTTTTCAGGTCCATATTGGTACAGTGGATCAAGTTTTTAGATTTATTCTGATTTAATGGCGGACAATGATGTTAGGCAAAGGCATTATGTACACAGTTTTTGAGGATCTAAAATCAGCCTTTGATTTAGTTTCCCGTGGTAAACTATGGGAGGTGCTGCAGGATTTGGGTACGCCGGTCAATCTGCTAATCTTTCTAATGCGCCTACACAAGAGCAATTTTGCCCATATACGCTGGGGCGCACAGGAGTAAATCACAGAGCCATTCAAGGTGGAAAAGGGAGTGCGCCAAGGGTGCATCTTGGCACCCACGTTACTCTGCCCTTTTATTAACAAGGCAGCTAAGTTTTTAGCCCAAACACCTTCCGATTCCCCGACCCTTGCTGGCTCGTGGGTCCCAATTCTTATGTTCGCTGATGACACCCTGATCATTTCCAAGACCCCCAGTGGATTACAGCGTGCATTGGCTTTGTTTGAAGACTTCTGTGAAATCAGAGGGCTTAAGATTAATGCAGGTAAAACAAAATGTATGCCTTTTAACAAACACCGATAATACAGGGGGGAAATTTTGATGGAGGGCGTGGCTTTGAAGGGGGTAGATGCGTTCATGTATTTAGGCGTCACCATGAAGAAAAGAATGAAATGGAGTCCCTATATTGATAGGATGGCTCTAAAACCTGTAAGCCCTGTGTTAGAGATTTATAATGCTAAGGTGATTAGCTCAGTTTTATATGGTTTGGAACCGTGGGGGTTTGGAAACCTTGTGCAACTAACTACTGCTAAAAATAAGTTATTTGTTGCAATCTCTAGCCTCCCTAAGAGCACACCTTCCTCTCACTGCTTAACGACATGGTAAGGCACTCTGTGGCAGATTTAGCAAGGCTTCGCCCCTTATTATACTGGCGTAGGATTTGGGTCACACCCGAGCTATCCACCTACTCAAGCGGCTTAAGGGATGTCCAAGATGCAGACTGTCACTGTAAAATAAGCTGGCTTAGAGATATCAAGGGGACATTGTCTCTAATCTGCCTGGAAAATATGTCGGAGAACCCGGCTAACCTAGTGACTATTCCTAAAGCTGTATTGAAGAGTAAATACTGGGATATGGTGGGGCACAATCGTAGTAGATTTAGTGACGCAGACAGGGAGGTTCTTGCTAGTTAAAGCCCAGCCCCATCTTGAACCATACTGGGATACTATCTCCAAGCCCCTTGACTGTAAACTCATTCAGAGTTGTTCTTTGCCTATAAATACCTTCACTGCAAATTGGTCAGAAGCTGGAGATAATAAGTGCCCTTACTGTGTTGATCACGCGGAAACGTACGCCCTACCTACGCTACTAAATAAAAGAGTTGGTTTGTGCCTATGTGTAAGAACCTGGGCACCAGGCAAAGCAGCGAAACTTTAAGAATTCTGAGGACTGATCCCTCTTTTGGATATGCTATCCCCTTAGCCAAATTTCTAAAGTGGGTTTGGATCCAAAACTGCAACAAAAGAAAACAATCTAGCTCCTTTGCCACTAGGTTCTCCATCCGCTGAAGCATCAATTTGATCTTTTTATGGCGTTATTGAATCCCACTATCTATACATTTATCATTTGTATTTTAGCTTTGTTTAATATTTTTTTTTACTTTTTACCAGTTTTAAGTATGGAGCTTTTATGAAATAATGACTGTATTGATTTAATACATTATACGGATTATCCTTTCTTAGTTGGATTACCATGCGTTTTGAGGATTATGCCCCCTCTAGTTGTAGTATTTTACTACATTATACATCATGATTGTATTGTATGAAGTATGTTATATGAATTTTGTGGTGATACCACTGATGAAATTGCCCACTTAATCCTTTAAGATGTATTGACTAATCAGGTTTGTTGTTGTACCGTTGATTTATAGATCGAGTTTTAGTCATATTTTTTAGATTGTGTTGTTTTCGCTTTTATGACAATATTGTTTTATAAAGCTTTTTTAAGTGAAGTATGTGTATTATATCTATTGATGCTAGCACCGTAGGACTGGGTGCAGTTATTTGCCAAAGGGTGGGCACAGAGGGGCATACAGTAGCTTTTGCTTCAAAGGTACTCTCAGAAGTGAGAAAAGAAACAGTACGATAGAGAGAGAGAGAAGCATTAGCATGGGATATTGAAAAGTTCAAGACATACATTTGGGGAACAAAATGTGTTTTATGCACAGATCATAAGCCATTGATGTGTCTACTAGGAGACAAAGGATGGACTGCAGCCTCTTCTTGGTTGATACATATTCTTTCAAAGTGGCAAGAATACAATTTTGAGATCCGATACATAGTAGGTGGAATAAACGTCTGGGCAGACTGTCTACATAACCCATGAAGGAAAAAATGAAAGGGTCTGTGAATTTGGATTCTGAGCATCTAGTTACTGGAATATATGTAGTTGAGGTGTGTCAGGGAACTATTATTGAGGAGGAGTGGAACAAAGCTGTAGAGGATGACAAAGTGTTGAAAGTGTTTGAATATGCTAGCAAGGGGTGGGAACCACTTAAGAAATTGCACGGAGATTTACATTGTTTTAACCAAATAGCATCCCAACTCACAATAGCATCTGGTATATTATTAAGAGTTGGCAAATGTGTTCCACCGGAGAACCTAAGATCCAAGATTATTAAGTTAGTACATTCTGGACATTTAGGAACTACATCCACAAAAAAGATATTGAGGCATCATTTTTGGTGGCCCTGTATGGACAAGCATATGGAGGAATTTGATGACAAGTGTAAAGAATGTTTGCTTTCCGACAAGCACTGAAAGATGAAGGAAACACCATTGCTGTCTAGTCCTTTGCCAGACTGCCCATGGTGTAAGTTGGCGTTAGATTTCTATGGACCCATTTCTAACTTATCGGAAGGGCCCAAGTATGATAGTGTTGAGTGAATATTTTACCAAATGGATCTATTACAAGTTTGTGTACGAAATAAGAACACAAGTAGCTATTGAATTTTTTTAAGTAGCGTCTATGTTCTGAAAGGTTACCCACTAGAGCTAGCAAATGATAATCGGGAACAATTAGTTTACGAAAAAAATTAATCTTTCATGAGGGACAAAGGTATATAACACTATATTGTGGTTCTATTTAGTCCTAATTCTAATGGAGCTGTTGAGAGGATAAATAGATTGCTCAAAGAGGAAATTCAGATAGATGTGATCTGTGGGGTGGATGTAGAGGTATTTGTAAGAAATAAAATGTGGGCATATCATAACACTCCTCACACAGTCACTAGGGTAACCAACACGTTTTCGTTGATATGGGGTGGGAATTCTCGTACTAGTTTGTTGCCTACTTGATTAGCTGTAAAATGTCCTCTAGAAGAGTACAGGAGCAATGAGATATGGAGAAAAAAAATCGGATTAAAAGTAGAAGATACAAAGAACAAAATGAAAAAACTATGATCAGACTCGATCAGTAAGTAACAAAGAGATTGGGATAGGAAATGCTTAAAGATGTGAGATCTAGAAAATCCAAAGTAGAATTTCATTTCAATGGGCCATTTAAAGTTGCTTGTACAGTTGTCTGATGGACGTTGGTGGTCAAAAACGATTTAGTTCCACTACATTTTGAATATCAAAAGGATGTGAAAACTGTGACAACCAGGTATCCTTGTATTGTTATAAGAATGTCATGCTGTGGGCGTTCCCGCATCGGATTGCATCCATGCGTTCTAACTCAAGCATTCGGCTTCACGGCAGTTGGAGCTTGACTGCATTGATGTAAGCTGGTGGGTTCGCTTTATCAAATTATATATTTCGAAATAAGCATCATCCTAAGAACTCACAATATACCAGTAACGGCATGTTATTCTACTATACAGTTACTATAAAAGGGGGAGGGTTGGGCGCCAATACCTGCAATCACTTCTGCCCTTGTTTACACCGCAACCATGCCCAGCACAACGATGATGTGTGAGGTGCAATCGTCCACCGAGGGAGTCTCGAGCTGACTCCCAGAACAAGCACACAGGACACGGATGACATCACAATACTTAACTTGGCACGCAAGAGAGAGAAGGAACGCGAGCAGAACTCTGTATAAGCTTAGCCATAATGGACGCACCAGCACACTCCCCAACCAAATCCATTCCCCTGCAACACCCCAGCAGTTTGATGACACCGAAAACAAAGACACCATTCGACCCCTGCTCTCCACGGAGAGAGCTAGACAGCAACCGTGTATCATAAGAATCCCGAACACAACTGAAACCTATGAACAGCTGCCCTATCCTCTTGTGTGACGAGATTTGCCGACCTATTGTGCTATAGCAGTGGCTAGAAGACTATGGCCCTGACTTTGTCAAACTTCCTGTTCTCCACCAGAAGCTGACAGCCTCCCTATCCCATCATACGCTCTCCACCCATGCAACCACAAGTAGGAACATCACTGTGCCATTTAAAACCGGACAACCACCTTATGCCACGAGAGACTGGCAGACAACATGGGCGGCAGTGACCCCACTAGAAGCTGGCGGACACCGTGTGCCACAAGGGAGGATGTCAGAAACATAAGTCCCTTCAGGATGCAAAAACCCTGTGCATCTTTTCTTAAAGACAAACAGTACGAACGCCCCCGTCACATATGTTAAAGAAAGTAACAGTTGCTCACCTTGGCTTAGTCCCTGCAAACCCCAAGCCTGTAGCGCTTCCAGCAGCGCCTCTTCACGAACTTCAGACATTTTCGCTGTCACCGCAGTTAGAATACACCCGCCAAAACCATAGATCGAAATAAACCATTCCGGGCAGTGCGCGACTGTGACGTGCTACCTCTGTCAGAGGGTTCCACCATAAACGACACCTCTGTCTCTGGCTACAAGGCGGCCATCTTGGAATATGTCTTTATTAACGATTGACTACGGAAATAGCGTGAGAAGGCCAATATTTTTCAGATAGTATTATTAGCTCGGAAAATATTGCGAAACTGTAACAAGCTACTACAAGAGCAGATAATAAAAGTGATACATTAAATTTCTTTCAATGGCAAAAATTGATTACTTTCGATGTCATTTATGTATTTGTGTTTTCTGTGTTATTTATTGTTCTATATATTTGTACTTTGAGTGCCCCGATTCGCAAAAGCATGAAAAGGTGGCGACCTGGTTATTTACTAAGTGGTGGTCCTATTAGAATAGTATAGCAAGAGTCAAATGCAATCAATTTAGTTATGTTTTTAGGTCTTGCCTAGGCAGCACTGTCTCTTCCAGTCATGCTGTATATAGGATATGGCCTTGAAAAAGCGTCCATCTTTTTCATTGGTTTCTATTGCTGTCCTTTAGAAATGCTGGCTTTTCATTGGTGAACAAAGCAAACACAAGGAGATGGCCAGAGCATTGAAACTTTTCAGACTCTCACTACCCCATTTTTCTTTTAAAGGGGGAAAATAACTTGGTATTTCAGACAGAAATAGTGGTGTCATTTTGAATGCATTGCTTGGTATGTATCAAAAATGTGAGCAATTGGAAAAATAACGTAGTGAGTTGCAGACAGAGTTGGGTGACGCTCAGTTTGAAAATAAAACCTTAAAAAGAAAGTTGAAAATGTACCAAGCTCCAATGCCGTTTATTTTGCCAAGCTGTTCAGATAGCCAGAGTGATGTGGATGCAGAAAATATGCAGGTTTTACAGGAGGTTTAATTAATTCTTTTGAGGACATTCCTCAGCCAGAAATTAATTTCAACTGAGAAAATGTAACGGTGAAGGAAGATAAACAAACCAGCCTGTTAGAATTAGCTATCGTTCGTTGCAGTTATAAATCAAACATGCCAGTGAATGATAAACCTTGCTTTACATGGAGAGACGCTATTTTGAAGAAAGAAATGCAGCAATGTGCCTTTGAATGTGCAAAAGAGATTGTGCAACGTGTTTTGAACGTGTGGTCAATACAGAAAGGAGACAGTGAGTTACATGTGACAGTTCAGGGGCATTGTGCTACTTTTAGTATGTGACAAAAAACAAGGAAAGAAGAACATGTGGACTGAAACATTTTCAAACGCTGGAGAATATTTTGCTTGCACTGTGACAGATACAGGGCAGACACAGCTGATTTTGACTTGTGCTAAGATAGATACAGAACAGACACTGTTGATTTTGAATTGGGTTCTGACAGACACTATTCAGACACAATTATTTGGGTGTTTTTTGCTGTGACAGATAGAGGACAGATACAGATGCTTTTGTGCCTTTGCTCGCTGACAGACACTGGGCAGGTGATAATAAGACATAATGTGATTTTTACTTTTGAGGTAACGTGGGAACTCCTTTCTGTCATGGAATGCTTGCTTGGAAGCTGGCCAGTCCTAGTAAGTTTCCTTGTGCGGGGAGAAAGACTCTCGAACCTTCCAGAGTGTGTGTTTGAGATTATAAAGCTAAGGGTTGTTGACTTAGAAACCGGGATTTTGGAATCTGAATGGGGACGGACGTGTCTACTTCGGTACAGCGGAACCCTGGTTCCGAGGCTCTTATCCCCGGCTGTTTAACCCCCCGGTCGGGAGTGGGCTAAGATGCAGTGTTTGCACCATGTGAAGTGTTGAGTCTTGATTATTGCCAGGCAGAGCAGAAGCTTTTAGAATTCGTATGCAGGCGTGTATGTTTACTTTATACCCTTAATGTTCCTCTTCTTTTCTTTCATTTTTTTCTATTTTTCCTTCCTCTGTCTTTCAGGCTCGTGTGGGCCTCCCCATACAGCTGACCTCACCAGAGATTGCAAGCAGTGCAGGAGTGAGGCTCAGGCAATTGTCCTATTATTGCCACCTGCAGAAGAATTCCTGATTAAAAACAGGCTCATGGGGCGACAGTGCAGGGACAAGAAGGCTGCAGGAGTGATGCATGCTCACTGACTTAACAGCGAGAGGTCTCATCATGAGGCGCGAGGACTGGAGGAGCCGCATAAGCTCGGTGGGTGTCAGGCACAGGCTGCTGCCACAGCGGTTAAATGCAGGGCATACTGCAAGGCACAGTGGACAGCTGTTGAGGTACTGGTGGGAGGCAGCCTGCTCAAGTTGTTCGGGTGAGCGCAGATTTCAAAGCAGCTTGAAGGCGGATCTTCTGGCAACAGGTAATCAGTGTAGGGCAGTCAAGTCAGAGGAGATGTGGACTTGTGGCTTTACATGTAGGAGTAGTCTGCCAGCAGAGTTTGGAATCCATTGTAGTCTTTTCATAGTTGATAAAGATGATCCGTGGTAGAAGCCACTAGCGTAATCAAGTTCAGACAGTACAAAAGAGATGGTAGCCTCGACCTTGTGTGGAAATCCCAGGTGGGAGAAGATGCATCGCAGAGTTTTCATAGCAACGACACCTGATTTTGCTAATTTGTCCACTTGAGCATTCATTGATAACTTGGAGTCCATGGTAATTTCAAGGTTTCTTAGTTCCTTTGATATGTTAGGAGGTGGTCCTAGATCATCAGGCTAGGTGCAGAGTAAGTCATCATTTTCCAATCGCCACCGGTGAGTATTTCACTTTTGGAAGCATTCAATTTGAGATGGGTCCATGTTATCCACTGATCAACGGGTCTGAGGCAACTGAAGAATTTGAGTTTCCAGTGTCTTTGGGGCTTTCCAAATTAAGGAGTATTTGCATGTAATCTGCATAGTTATAGCATGTGAGCTGAAATGTATTGATCATTGCAGCTAATGGCTTCATGTAGATATTGAAAAGCATGGATGAGATGATAGAGCTTTGAGGGACCCTTGCTTTTGTGAAGTATGGTTTGGATGAGAAAAGTAGAGCATGGATGACATTTGTCCTATTTTGTAAATAGGATGTAAACCAGTCGAGAGCAGTCCCCTCTATGCCTGCTTCATAGAGTCTTTGTATTAGAGTGTCATGGTTACCTGTGTTGAAGGCAGCATAGAGGTCCAAGAAAAGCAGAGCAACAACCCCATCCTGGTCTATTGTGTTTTTCAGGTCATCCCAGCGAAGGCAGATTGTGTGCCTCTTTCTGGGCAGAATCCTGTTTGGTAGTCTAAAAGTATGGTTATATTCACTGAATTGTGATATCTGGGCTAATGCTGCTCGTTCTTTCAGTTTGCCTGGGCATAGGTACATTTGCTTTTTTTTTGGTTTTTTTGTTTTCCAAAGCATTAAATACAGAGATACAACATTTTCAACTACCGCCCCCCACCCCCCTTCACTAAAGTATTACTACATTTCAAGGACACGAAGGTAAATAAGTAAATTAGATTCTTAGACACCAAGGGAAAGCAAAAAGGAAATAGAAACAAGCATTTGCCATCCAATAGGTCTCGCATTTGTGAGAGTTAGAGCTACTGACATTTTAATTGACAATGTCTTTTTACCATGTGTTTTGTTTTTGGAGTGGATGTATGTGGTGCGGAATTATGTGGGTTGTATTAGAATTTTGTGGCATGATGTGGAATTCTGTGGTGTGGATTGGATGTATGTGTTGGGTAATTATGTTTTTGATTTGAATTATGCGGTTTATTGAATTATGTAGTGTGGGATGCGTAGCATTGAGTGAAGTTATCCTGAACAGCCTAACGTAGTAGCACCCTCAGCTGCAGCACTCTGGTAACAGAGTGAGGGAACATTACCCAGAAGCTGCATAGATATGCAGCATTGTGAGAGTAACGGCCATTAGCAGTGCTGCAGGGGCAGCTTAAAGTAAGTGTAGTGCCATGGAACAACCTAAAATAACATAGCAGCCCCTATGTGTGGCCAAGAATCTTAAATGAGTCTAGGAATGGCCACCTGGGGACACGCAGTAAAGAGGCAGTCCAATGTTAAAAAAAAAAGGTGGCTGGAAAGGAAGGGGCAAGAGAAGGAGAGAACCAAAAGACAGGACCAAGACAAGGGTTAACAAAAGGGGCTGAAGGTGAGTAAGCAGAGTGTTTTAAGGTGGCTGGAAATAGAAAGGTGGGACGTTAATGGACAGAGAGGGGCTAGAGGGACGGTCTGGACAGAAAGAGCAGAACAGGACTGGTACAAAGATGTGCTGGGCAAAGAGGAACATGAAGTGGCTCGGCAAGAGAGTTACAGGAAGTGGTTTAAGAAGAGAGTGATAGAGGGTGTGAAAGGAAATGGGTAGAAGTGACAGGAAGAGGTGTGCAGGGAATGGACATGAAGAGGCTGGGCAAAGAGGACAGGGAGAGATGAGCGGTCATCAGAAACAGGAAAGCTGGTTTGAGAGGAGCATAGGATCGCTGAGAAGAAAGGAACAGGAGTTGGCAAGACAGGCCTGAGGTGGCCTGATAAAGCTAGGCTGGATCTGATTTGGGGGAATCCATGGCGTAGGAGTTAGAGCCGACCAGATTATTTTTGAAAGATAGACAGTGTGGGAGCACAGGCAAATGGGCAGTACCTAGGTTGAGCACTGAGGGACGGGCAGGGACGGAGCAGAGTGGGACATGAGAAGATAGTGTGGTAGAACAAATCCAAATATGTGTTGCAAGAGACAGAAATCCAAAATGCAGAGGGCTGTGAAGTGGCTTAGTATAGAAATGTGACATGACTGGGGATATGTGGCTGTGCCGCGATTAGCAGAAGATCACTAGGGACAGGAAGGGCATGTAGTTTGTAATCCGAGAGGAACAGGAATCGACTGAGCAGAACGGAATATGATTTGAATGGACAGATGTCATATAGGTAAATATATAAAAGCGTCAGTTTGGCACTGGGGGACACAAGGTTGAGGGACAAAATAACTGCAGGAGAGGTAGTGATGGATAGGAGGGTGGGCAGCCTAGGGCCGGGTGAAACTGGACGTAGGGACACCAGAGTCAGCTAGGCAGAATGGGTCCAGGAATAAGATGGCCTGAGAGGTACAACAGTCAGCTAAGCAGAGTGGACAAGCTGGCGAAGCAAAATTAACTTTAAACAAGAAGAGTGGGCGGGGTGGCAGGAAGAGAGTCAACACGGGAGCAGAGCCGCCAGGTAGATTAGGGCTGTGCAGAGGGGAGCTGTGTACATGAGGAGGTTAAGCACTCGGCTCCTCAGGCCAACTGCAGAGTGGCAACCGCTGGCAAAGCATTAGTGTTCACTGCAGAGAAATAGGATGAAGATGTAGAGATAGGCACGGTGTAACAGTATGGACATATCAAGACTGTACTGCCCAGTTAATGCTTCTATTTTATACTTCCAAATAACTTTACGGTTGTACTTTATGTATGCAGCCTGCAGCGACGGAGTCACAACAGCAGCGCAGGCCCAGACCCCATTCTTAAGTTCTTACGGCACACAGCAATCCAGACGTGGCCTGGGCAGATAACACTGGGCACTGGTGCCCGCTCTCAGTGGGCACCAGCAGTGCCCTCTGAGAGCGGACGTGGAGGGCAGCCGATGCCTGGCTTAGTGAAGTGAGAGATGGCACAGGAGCAGCCCCCTGACTGAATACAGCATGTCGAGAGACAGCGCAAGAACTGCCTAGGTTCGACCTAAAAAAGGCTGTCGAACAAATGAGGGGCTGGAGGTTGTGGCTTCTCTGTTCCTCTGTCCTAACAACATAAAACATGCATGCTAAAATCAAATCCCTACGAGACATGGCAAGCTGGGGTGTCATAGGAGTGCTTCATAAGAGACCGAAAGCAGAGCCCCTTGTGTAACAGAGCAGCCACTCAAGCTGACGCTCACAGCCCCTCCCTGGGCACACAGGTTGCCCTGGTGACTTCATTCTCTTTAGCCTTGCTCTAATGTAAATAGGCGTAAAGCACATCTGCTATTCGGTGTACATTTCCCACAATGCTCTGCGCCGCTGCAAGAAGGGCTATGACTTGTATTCACATTATAAATGCTTTAACCTTGGGGGCGTGGCTACGCACGCAACGGGAATGGCCGCCTTGGAGTGAAGCTCCGCGCCAGGCCTGCCTTCCCGGGGCAATTATCCGCATAATCGCCGCCTGCGGTCGGCGAAATTCACCGGCGCCAACACCGGACGTCGCCACCGGCCTGCTGGCCGACTTTGGGTGAAATCGGCACTCCTGGGACGCACCGGAGCTCTCGCCGGGCTGCTGCCGCCTTCCTCGCTCCCTGCCTGGGGAAGCACGCAGGACAGACCGCGGCTTCAGCCGAGGACACAGGCCCGGAACACAGCCCAGCAGAGGCACAGGCCGCACAACGCCAGGAGAGGCGCGAATCCATCCCGCTCTTCACAGTGGCTGCACCAGCGACCTACTGCTCACCAGGGCACCCCGCCAGCCACACAGCCTCACGGAGTGGAGCAACTGCACCCTACCACATGTGACCAAGCGGCGGCTGATGCGGCCCGACCCACCGGCTGCATGGATGCACAGCAGCCCGGCTGCCTCACTCCCTCGTAGGGTAAACACCGACAGTGCAGCGGGGCCACCACGAAGACCTGGCGACAGGACCCATGAGGCGAGCCCCCGCGGCGACGAGTACCGGTAAGACCGTGGCATCACCCCCGGATCCACCCCAGAAGCGACTGCGTGCCGACGTACGCCAGGAGTGCGCCGCTGAGATCCCCCGTGGCCTGCTTTAGTGACTAACCCAAGCCACACGCCTGCTCTCCTTCACGCGCTGGCCGGACCGCACTGACCCACCAAGCGCAAGACGCCGCGGGGTCCACGCGCGTGGCCCAGCGCATGCCTACCCAGCGATTGGACTCCGGACCACACGACCCAACATCCTGAGGACGACGTGGCCTGCCTGGCCGAACCCGAGGGAGTGACGCAGATGTCTAACGGGCCCAAAACGAGAACTGGCTCCAGCAGCGCTAGCCAGAAGGCCAAGATGGATAAAACCGGGAAGCACACCGACTCGGACCAGATGGCGGCCAAACTAGACACTATGCTGGCGGCAATGGAGAGACTGGAGGAATCATTGAGCCTGACCCGCACCTCCCTGGCTACCAAAATTGACAGCGTAGTCATCGATCTCACGCACCTGAGAGCGGATCACAAGAAGCTTGCGGAACGCACCACCACCTTGGAGGACACGATGCAGACTCTTCAACCCCGCACGGATCAGTCGCATAAACACATTCAGGACTTGCTGAACAGGGTGGAGTTCTTGGAAGACAGAGCTGAGGATGCGGAAGGCAGGACCCGAAGGAACAACGTGCGCCTAGTCGGGGTTCCGGAGAAATGGGAGGGGAGGTCCCCAGAAGTCCACATGGAACAATGGCTACGAGGCCTCCTGCCGGAAGGATCTCTCTCCCCACACTTCGTGATTGAGCGGGCGCACAGGGTCCCCACCAAACCTCTGACGACAGGCTCCAACCCAAGGCCCATGCTAATCCGCATAATGAACTACCGCGACAGAGACGCCATACTCCGAGAGACCCGCAAACTCCAAGAGGTCCGCGTAGAGAACGCAACGGTGATGTTCTTTCCGGACTATACTGTACAGGTCCAGAGGCAGAGGCATGACTTCCTAGCAGTGAAGAAGCGACTGAGACAGATGGGTCTTCAATACTCCCTTCTTTTTCCTGCGAAGCTGAGGGTCGTGGCGGGTGAACTGACCCATTTCTTCACAGACCCCATGGAAGTTGAAAACTGGCTGGACGGCGGGGTAGACACAGAACCCAAAACGGCGACAGGCCCTGCGCCGCGGCGATATCCCGGCAATCATAGACGGCGACGACGGCCCCGCCGGAATTCTCAACCAAACTCACATGTGGCGACCCGGCCCTCCCCTCCTGCGGATGCCAGACGACAAGAGCAGCGAGACGCCCTCCGCCTCGTCATGGAACTCAGCGGCTCCCCAGCGCGGAGCGAGGTGGCGAGCGGCGACACACAAGGCCTTCAGAGCGACGACGAAGCAATCTATGGAGTGCCTGACTCCCCGACATCGGATGTTCGACCTGATGTCACCCCCCAAACGGCAGACTACATCAGCTAAGCAGGCGCCGGATGCAACTCCCCACGGAAATGCATACAAGTGACCATTACAGAGCACCAACGTCACCACGACTGCGATGCACCCTGAGCGCAAAGGCGGACAAGCCCCCTCGTCTCCCGTACTGCACCCTTGGGACGCATCCCCTGAGGGTCTCATCGATGGTTATGACTCCCAGCACTGGCAATGAGAACCCACATTGGACGGAGCGCAGCTACGGAAACACTCTACCCTGCCTGAGGGTGGCCCGACTGGAACACGTAATGTATGGCATCTTACAATGTATGTGATGGGATCATCCGACACGAGGGCGGCTTTGACTGAGTCGCTCCCCCCGGGAAGGCAATAAGCCTTCACTACACAAACTCATGACATAATCCTTCTGATCCTGTGCATGTAGCACAACCACCCCCTTAGACTTGAACATTGTTGCTCTCCTAGAGAGTATGGACGGGAGCACGTTTTGCATCCGACCTTTTGGTATTTTGCTAGTTCATACTGTTCAATGGTTTACGGTTTCGATAGCCATGTTTTTCCCCCCTCCCATGGTCACAGGGCACTGGAGCGCCACGTCAAAGGTTTGTGGGGTGGCGGGAACTGATTTCATGATGATATGCGGGCATGTATTGTGGGGTGGTGGTAGAGACAGACGAGAGGGTTGGTTCACTTGCCATAATGTTCCCCTTTAAGATATGCACGTGGAATGTGAGAGGTATACATACACCGTCCAGGCGCTACCAAATATACTCTTACCTCAAACGCCACCACATTCAAATTGCCCTCCTGCAGGAAACCCATCTTAACAACACTGAAATTGCTACGCTGCGGCGCAGGTGGCGCGGACAACTTTATGCTACAGGGTTCTCCTCATACGCCAGGGGTACACTGGTATGGGTCAGACCGGGCATCCCTTGGACCACACAAGATGTACATATAGACCCCGAGGGCAGGTACGTGGCTATCCACGGTAAATTGGATGGCAACCAGATGGTAATCGCTTCCATTTATGCGCCTAACACGGGGTTAGCGGATTTTCTCACGAGCTTATCACACACACTAGCTCCCTGGCATGGGGTCCCTTGGGTCATTGGCGGGGACTACAATAGCTCGCTAGATTTGGCACTGGACCGCTCTCATCCTTCATTACCCAACTCACCAGCACAGGCCACCACGAAGGCGCTACAGGCATGGTCCATACAATGGGGCTTACAAGATGCATGGCGCTCTCGCAATCCGAACTCCAGGGTCTACTCATATTACTCGGGGGCACACACCCTGCATGTCCGCCTTGATCGCTTCATGGTCTCTAGTGAACTCTTGCCCATTGTCACGGACACATGCTACATGGGACGCACACATTCCGACCACAACCCCCACCTCCTGGACCTGCGGTGGGATCGCCCTCGACCACCAATACCCACATGGCGGTTACAGCCAGATCTCCTACTGGACGCCACGTTCAGGGGTTCCATCAGCACACAGACGGCACAATACTTCGAAGATAACACGGGCTCGGCATCCACTCCTCAGATTGAATGGGACGCGTTCAAGGTGGTCCTCAGGGGACAATGTCTGGGCACTCAAGCACACTCCCGGCGACGCTTGGAGGCGGATCTCAGACGTGTTGAATCTGACCTGCTACGGCTGGAGCAGACTGCAACAGCTGGCCCCACCGCGGAGTTAATACAAGCACGGGCAGAGCATGCTACTCTGATTGACAGCTTGAAAAATATCAATTACAAGGCCCACGCAGCCCGCACTCACCACTCTGGAGACAAGCCAGGCAAGTTGTTGGTGTGGCTGATCCAACGCGAACAACGTGTCACGCCGGTGGCGGCGGTACAATCGCTGGCAGGCCCGGTGGTATACACGCAGGCGCAGATACACGAGGCCTTCGTGGCTCATTACAGTGCGCTGTACAAGTCCCGACTACTAACCACACCATCGGTAATTGCCACATATTTGGAAGACATCGTGCTGCCCACCCTGACAGATGATCAACTTGAGGACCTGGGGTCGCCGTTGATTGCCGAGGAACTCCGCGACGCCATCTCTGCCCTTTCGAACGGCAAGGCGCCTGGCCCTGATGGGATGCCAGCGGAGTACTATAAGGCATGCTCTGACATCCTAATCCCGGAGCTCCTGAGGGTGTTTGCTGCGGCGCTGGACGACTTAGCCTTACCCCAGTCCATGAATGAAGCAACATTGGTGTCCCTCCTGAAGCCAGGCAGAGACGAAACACAACTCGGCTCGTATAGGCCCCTAGCGTTGCTTAACACTGATTACAAGATCCTTGCCTCGACTCTGGCCCGACGACTGGCAGGGCTGGTACCCGGCTTAATACACAATGATCAGAACGGCTTTGTACCCTCCAGATGCACCTCCCAAAATATCCGAAGATTGTTCAGAGTACAACAGTATGCAATACAAGATTGGCCCAGCTCGGGTTGTCTAGTTTTGGACCTGGAAAAGGCGTTCGATTCGCTCGAGTGGCCTTATCTGCTGGCAGTGCTACGCAGATTTGATCTCGGGGATGACTTTATTGAGCTGGTGGGATTACTATATAGGCGCCCGATGGTACGAGTCCGCACAGGCGGGCTACTTTCGGACGCCATTAGAGTGCAACGCGGCACCAGGCAGGGCTGCCCGCTATCCCCGCTGCTGTTCTCATTAGCCATTGAACCCCTGGCTGCACTGCTGCGCGCAGAGGATACGCACTGGGGGATCCCGCTCGCAGACGGCATACACGCGGTCTCGCTATATGCGGACGACCTCCTATTATATATCAGGGACCTCACCCACATACCCCGGCGCCTCTCGGAGATCTTTCAATCCTTCGAGACCATGTCAGGCCTTAAGGTTAACTGGGCCAAGTCAGGTGCATACTCGTTCAACCCTGACCTCCCTGACCCCGGGGTCACGATCAATGGGGAACAGCTGCCATGGCACCACACGACGTTCAAATACCTGGGTGTACACATCCACAGGACACCACAAGATGTTCTAGATGGAAACCTGACGCGTGCCATCACGTCTATAAAATCTCAGATCACCTTTTGGAAATCCCTACCACTCAATGTCCTGAGTAGAGTGACACTGACCAAAATGATTGTACTCCCCAGACTCTTATATTATTTCGCCAACCTGCCGGTGTACGTACCGGCGCGCACCTTTAGGGAACTGGCCTCAATGGTCAGAGACCTGATATGGAACGCAGGCCGGCCTAGAGTAGCCCTCCGGAAACTATATGCCCCAGTAGATGAGGGAGGCCTCGCGGTACCGAACCTTGAACTTTATTATCTGGCGGCCCAGCTACAATGGGTCACCGCCTGGCTAGCGGGCAACCACCTAGGAGACACTGCTACGAACACGGCCATATACTCCCTCACGCGGATACATGCAACATTCCACCCCCTGACAAACCCGAGGAACTCCACTCAGTTACACGTCGCCGTGGCGATACGTTGCTATGCCAGAAGCCTACGGCTCACGAGGGCGACCAAGCCATACGCCCCGGCGCTACCACTACTGGGCACCCCCTGGTCCACCTCTGTAGTCACAGAAACAGCGCTAGAACCATGGACGCGCACAGGAGTGGACACTATGGCAGACCTGTACGCCGATGGTGTCCTGATACCATTTGCAACGCTAGCGGCAGACACAGGTCTCCCGGCGGGTCAATTTTTACAGCACGCCTCAATACTTTTAGCATACACACAGCGGTGGGGCAACATCACGGAGGAACTTCCGATACACCAATTGATCCAGAGCCTGCATGTCATGGGGGATGGCACACATGTGGTGCACTGGTTACACCAGGCGCTGCTGTCACACACACAACAATCGCTGCAACCACTGCGCGACCATTGGGCCACTGACAGAGGGAGGGACTGGACAGATAAGGAGTGGAAGATGATCCTATTAGGCCCCAGACACGTGCCACGGAACGCGCGTTTTAAACTAATACAGTTCTACATACTACACAGAGCGTACCTCTCGCCCTGTAAGATTAACTGCTATTTCCCGGGAGCGGCGGCCACGTGCCCGAGATGTGCGCTGGAAGGGGCAGATTTACTACACATGCTTTGGCAGTGCCCACAGATTCAGACATATTGGGGGGCGATATTGATGACACTAGACAAATGCACGGGCATGACGATCCCGCACACGTGGGAGGCATGCTTACTTGGCCTGTATAAGCGGACTCCACTAAACAAAGCCCCCTCTCGCTTCTGGGACCTTGCCCTCCTCACGGCAAAAAGATTGCTCACGAAACACTGGAAGAGGTCTGCACCGCCACTACCAGAACACTGGCACGCATCCCTAGACACCTGGGCTAAGGCGGAAAGCACCGCCCTCCATAACGAGGAAACGGCAGGCCTCCGTCAGTTCCCGATTGCGCAATTCTGGGACACAATGCTCCTCTCTTTTCATAGGGAACACCCTCTCACGCAAACCACGACAGGAGTTGTCCACCCGGACAATACCGACGATGCACCCCTTGTACATACTCCGTGAGATCGCCTATGATGGCACCCCCGCCAGCACATTCTCCCCTTCATGCCCGATATCTGTAGTGACCGACAAACTCCCACCCCCCCAGGCCCTACACACTTCGTTTGACACTTCTGAGTGACACCCACGTCCCTCATGACGACACACCCACACAAAGACACACACATCTTCCTCCAGCATCAGCCGACCATATCCATCCCTTCCTGATTTCCCTCTTATGTCCCCTGTTCCCTACCCTCCCCTCCTTCCCTTGATGTTTATTTCGGAATTTATATCCTTGTTACACGAACATGGTTTGAAACGTTTGTGATGGCAAATATAGTCATGAAGTATGAAGAAAGTGAACCAGAGCATTGGGTGCTAGGCCCCGTATACCTGACAGACATCTTTGAGATGTAATGCTATATGTACTGTACTATTCATGTTTTACTTCTCCTATACCCCTAATAAAGGATATTTAAACAAAAAAAAAAAAATGCTTTAACCTTGAAGCTGCAATGGATATGAGCAACGGAAACATAACATGAATAGATGAAGCAGGCTACGTAGCTGTTTACACAAATTCAGTACCCAATTACCACAAACAAGCAATTCGCCAAACGCATTTAGGATGCCCTGAAAAGTGGGTTGGGGCAAAGTCGGTACTAGTATATTCATGTTCATAGTACCAAAAAGGTTTTTTTAGGCTTTATATTTAGTGAGGAAAATATGTACGAACGCAGTAGGGAGGGAAACGGGAAAAAGAAACATGAGCCAGTAAGGTTTTCAGCTTGCACTTCTCTCTTTAAACAGCATAAGTATGTCGAGGTTATCACTACGTACGTACTGTGAGCTTTTTGGAGTAATAGAAAGAGGATGCGGATGACCTCACTGAGAGAGACTAATAAAAAAACAAGAACGTGTGCCTTTTTGCACAACACGAGAAATACAGCCCTCCGTTTCACAAGGAAAAGAAACGACTTTTGTTGCTTCCGTGTGAAATGGATACAAAAATAAAGAAGAAGCGCGAGCGCGCGCCACTGCAAGTCATGTGTTTCTATTATTGCGCCCGTGTGTGGGCACGCTAATAGAAACCACGTGACGGCCTATTGGTGTCTATTACACGCACCAAGCGCGTAATAGACACCAATAGGCCGTGGGCGGAGCAACGCGCCCGCCTTTGGCCAATTGCATGCAGTCTTTTATAAAAAAGAGGCACGCAAAGGCCAATGGGTAGCACAAAAGGAATCGCACATGCACGAGCGTGTGCGATTCCTAGGTAAGTGCTCAAACCCCGTTTTTCGATTACAAAATGCCTTGCGCTGCGAAGCACTGCTTTCGCAGTGCAACGCAGGTCGCAAGACCTAAAAAGGACTTGAAAAAGGAAATTGCATTTAACCAAAAGAGGTAAAAAAGAAAAGAAAAGGGAAGAGAAAAGAATGAGGGAAAAAAGCAAAGTCCAGCCTTGAGTTGTTTGTAGGCTGCCCCTTTTCGGGCAGGATCCCTGAATTAGCAAGTTTATCCATCTGAACCAGACTGGTTAGAGGTTCCCAGATGTCTAATCCCTTCCTTTGCCCTTTGCGACCTTTTTTGGCATATACATCCTTCTCTAGATAGTAGGTCGCGACTAGCTTAGCCAGCCATTGAGAGAAAGGAGGGGTGTCTGCCTCTATCCATACTGAAGCTATACATATCCTCCCCACTGTCATAGCTACGAAAATGAGTGCCCCACCTTTTTGCCTACTAACCTCCTCTTGGGTCCCCAACAGGATGGTTGTAGGAGTCAGTTCTCTGGCCTGGGAGATAACCCTCCCAAGAAAGTCCTGTATTTTGAGAAGGAGCGGGGTGAGTTTTGGGCAAGTATCAAACATGTGTATTGCATTAGTGCCGAACTCCGAGCACCTAGGGCACAGCGTCCCTTTACCTGCTCTCCATTTGGCAACTCTGCTAGGAGTGATGCATAAAAAGAAGAAGGTTTTAAAGTGTTGCGCCTGTAATTTAGCTAGCTAGTCGCTCTGAGCAAGCTTCAGCGAATTAAAAAACATGCTGTGTGGGACTTCCAATTTTGTTTGCCACTTGTCTGCTATTCTGGGTAAGTCATCTGGAGTTTGACTATTTAGTGCAGAGTATATAGAACCAATGCAAGGGGTTACTGAAGAGCGTAACTTTTCAATAAATTAAATTTTCACAAACCCGGCGGGTCCCCCAGCCTTTCGAGAAAGGAAGTCGCGTATGGTAAAATATTTAAAGGCATCTTGGTTTTTTAGTCCGTATTTGCTCTGTAGCTCTGCTCCTTTACTAGAGATTAGGTCTCCTAATTTTAAGATACCGGCTTTATACCAGTCTAGTAAATAGGACCTACCAAAGAAATCAGCCAAGTTGCAGTTCATGCTGATAGGGGAGAAGTAGTTCAGTCTTCCCAGCCCATATATCCTACGAACATTGCGAAAAACCTTAAAGGAGTTCATCAGTGTCTTGAATCTGACTCGCTTGTAATATCCAAAGGATACCTGCCTGAGACAACAACCATGGGCCTCCTACCCCAGTAGTGATTGAAATGGCGTGGGAAGTCCAATAGAGGGAGATAAGGAGTGTTCCTTCACTAGTTCTGAACTATATTGTAGCACTGAGGCCCAATAGAAGAGCACTATATTGGGGAAGGCCCAGCCACCCCACTCCCTGGGAAGAGACAGTTGCTTTGATGCCCACCTAGGATGTGAGTAAGCCCAAATGAATTGTGTGAAGCGTTGCTGGAATTTCTGCTGCTTGGTTTTTATTGAATTCCAGTGGTATGGATCGGAAAAAGTAGAGTAGTTTAGGAAAGTAGGTCATTTTGATTACGTTATGTCTACCCACCAGAGTGAGGTGTAGGTTGTTAATTCGGTTAAGAGCTCTCTTTGTTTCGGTTGCCAGAGGGGATAGGTTCTCAGCTACAATCTCGTCCGTATTAGCAGTTATGATTACCCCCAGGTATTTGCCCTTTGTGACAATTCGGCTATCTATCCAGTTGATTTCTTGGTTTATTACTATTTGGGTTTTCTTTTTATTCAGTGCGTACCACGAGATTTTTCCAAATGTTTATGCCTCCGATTCCAGTGCTAAAATGGGCTCTGGGGTAGTTATGGCCAGATCGTCGGCGTAAGCCATCATTTTAGTGTCCCATCCATGCCTGCTTACTGCCTGAATTGCTGGGTTATTTTCTATTTTCTTGATTAGGGGATAGATGGAGAGGGCAAAAAGCAAGGGGGAACACGGACACCCTTGCCTGGTGCCCCGATAGATGTTGAATTGTTCAGTTAGCCTCCCATTTATCGATACGCAGGCCGTCGGGTTCTGATACAAAGCTTGTACAGCCTGTGTTCGATTTGGCTCAAAGCCCATCCTCCTCATGACGCCCCAAAGGAACCGCCAGAAGACCCAATCGAATGCTTTTTCAGCATCTAATAGAATTAAAGATACTGGGTCTCCTGTTACTTGGGGCGCGTAAAACAAAGTAATGGCCCGCCTAATATGTTCGGTGGTGCTTTTCTTGGGAATGAATCCGTGTTGCCATTCTGAAACTAGGGACTCGACTACTGAGGATATTCTCATTGCGAAAATTTTGGGGATGACTTTTTAGTCACAGTTTATGAGTGTGATTGGCCTGTATGATCTCATCTCTAAGGGTGACTTATCTTTTTTGGGAAATATGGAAATTTTGGCATTGGACCAGGAGGAGTGGCCCCATTAAAGATGGAGGTTACTACAGTAAAAAAGATGGACTTTATTTGGGTAGCAAATATTTTATAAAATTCCACGGGTATACCGTCCACTCCGGGGGCTTTCCCGTCTGGCAAGCTGGCTAAGGCTTCTGCGATGTCTTCCCAAGTCAGAGTAACATCCAGCTGTTCACAGTTTTCCTGGCTGAGCTGCATTAAATTCACCTCTTCTATCTACTTGGCAATCTCGTCTTCTCTTGGGTCAACTGACCTACTATTTTCTTCTGCGTATAACTCAGAATAGAATTGTCGGAAGCCTTCTTGTATTTTACAAGGATCACAAGTCTCTTCCCCTGTCGAAAGTTGGATTGAAAGTATTTCACTGCCTGTGGCCTGCTTCCTGGTTTTTAGAGCAAGATGGTGACCGATAACGTTGCTACATTCATAATTTTTTTCCTGCGTTGTTGCCCACTTAGCTGCGTTCTTTTCTGCAAATAAGGACCCTATTTCAGCCTTTATAAGTATTACTTAATTTTAGATATTCTCTGTAACCCCTCCTGCTTGGACCGTTTGGACTAATCTCATCTCTGCTTTTTTAGTTTTTCCTGGAGATCATAGACTAGCAATTTTTCTTTCTTATTTTTCCTAATTGAGAACCTAAGAGTCTCTCCCTGAATGCCAGCTTTTAACGTGTACCAAACTATCATGGTTGGAGCTGTTCCCATGTTTATGTTAAGAAATTCTTGGACCCATACTTGCATATGTGCCCTGTAACCAGCATCTTGTAATAGTGCTTTCTGCAAGCTCCATTTCGGGGTTTCCCTCCAATTCCCAATCCCCCAATACTTAGAATACGTGGATTGTGGTCCGACGTGAAGCGTGGAGCAGTGTCTATGGAGCATTCGCCCAATAAGGAAGATGGGGCAGAAAAATAACTGGAACCTGATTGAGTGGAATTTAGATTGACCCAGACATCACTGAGCCCATGAGTTTGAGCAAAATTGATTAGCGCTTGGTAAACTAGAAGCTTCCTGCCTGTGTACCTCCATTTATTGTCCATTTTCCAGTTGCAAGGCAGATTGATATTGAGATCGCCACAGACTATTATTGGAGTAGGCCAGTGCGCTAGCTCCCCAGTAATACAGTTAATAATCCCTGGGTCATCTGTGTTGCTTCCATATATTGAGCATAAGGTAAAAGGAGGATTAGGGGGAAGGTGGCACTCAATGATTACCCATCTGCTCAGTGAGTCAGATTTAATGCAGGGATATTTTAACGGTAATCTACTTTCAGCCATAACTCCTACCCCTTTGATTTTGGTGCCCTGTGTGGAAGCCCCTATAACTTTAAAGCCTAGAGAATTCAGTAAATGCTTTTGCGAACCCTCTATGTGAGTCTCCTGAAGGCAGACAATATCAGCCCCCAGTGAGCGTAAACCTTGCGCTACTTTTTGACTCTTTGTGGCATCGTTCAACCCACATAAATTTGCCAAAATAAACCTAAGAGTTTTTATCTTAGCCATTTGGATATTTTAAAGAAAGTTAAGCCAAAGAGTTCTTGGTCCCTTGAGTACGCTTGACTTAGTGGTCTCCTTATCCTTACCCTGTGTTTGAGTGAGTGATTATGTGCAAAAAAGAAACAGTGTCCTCGATACCTTTGTGTCATTCTGAATTCCCCCCTCCACCCTGTCCCACCCCCCTTTCTTTGAGCAATCAGGAATAACCTGAATGATGGAAGTCAGTAGTTAGTCTCTGCCGCTGACCACGCCGAAAACATTTAAGTATGCGTTCGGCTAGTTCTACTCAAGGTTAGAATGGAAGGCTACTAGATGGACAAACCTTAAGTTTTCATAGGACGGTTCCATAGTAAGGAAGCCCAAGGGGATAAGGAGTGAGAAGGAGTAAAAACTTAGAAATTCCTTCTTTGCCCTCCCCTGCCCCTGCCCCTGCCAACCACAGTGTGGTAATCTCCTTATCTGGAGCCCTTCTTAGACTTAATCTCATCCAGATATTCACCAGCCTTAATGTCAGACAAAATGATTTTGGAAGCCCCATTAAAGATTACTTTAAGTCTGGCAGGGTTCATTAGGTACACCTGTGCTCCCAGCTGCTGGAATGGGGAGATTAGCTGACGCAGATGCCATTTTCACTCTACTGTCTGGCGGCAAAAGTCGGGTTTCGCAAAAAATGTTATCCAGTTGGAACCCTTCTGGGAGTTTGGGCGGGCCTGGTCATATACAAGTTGCCTAAGAAGGAAGTTTCCAAAGTACACCAGGAACGCCCTTGGTTGTCCGCCCGCTGTGCTGCTGCCATCGCGTTGTCGCCTTAGGTTGAAAGGGAAGCGATGAGTCCTCGGCACCTCGCGGTCCCAGTCCCAGCCTGGATGTTCGGGAAAGGATTATTGTATGAGTTTTACTATGAAACGCCTGGGAGCTTTACCTTCCCTTCCTTCCGGGATTCCAAGCAAGCGAAGGTTATTTCTGCGCTGCCGATTTTCCTGTTCCTCCATTTTAGTCATTATATCCACTAGACAAGCAGTATTGACTTGCTCTGCTTTTTGACAACCGTGACCTCAGTTTCCAGACATTCAGTGCGCCCCTCAACCATGGTGATACGATCACTTATGTCAGTACATGTTTTGTTCAGTCGTCTTATGCCTCCTTGTAGCTTTTTAGCAGCCCCCTTGGCTGCGCGATTATCTGCCCGAACCTCTTCTTGGAGTTCTTTGATAGAGGCTAGGATTGAAGCTAGTGAGGGTTCGGTAGTGTCTACTGGCGCACTCTTCACATATTCCCACTTCGTCATGTGAGAGTCATCTTCTTCCAGAGGGTAAGACATCTGTGAGTCTGAGTAGTCCCACTTGAGTTGGCTGCGTCTTTTGCCCTTGCTTCTTGTCTTCCTGCGACGCTGCACTGTTCCTGTGTCTTTGGGCGACTCTTCACTGTCGTCTTCGCTGGTGTTAAACCCCCCCTCGTCTGAGGAAGTCCCTGTGCCATCAGATACCGAGTAGAAATTCTCGGCCCCAGTCTCCGGTGTCCATTGATCTTGTGTCCCGGAGGCAGCTTCTAAGCCCTGGATGTATTTGACAATACCGGCCTCAGGGGTTTTCTAGGGGTTCTCTGGGCTGCTTGCGGTAGAACAACCTCCAGTTTCTTGGGCTATAGAGGCTACAGTTAGCTGGCTCATCTGACCAGTTGGCCCTCCAGCATCACTTTCAACCTCGGGACAAGGGAGGTCGGTCAGGTTCTCAGCCGGACCTTTGTAGGAAGCCGGTAGCTCCAGCGTCAGCTTGCAGTGCTTCCACAGGGATTGCTTTGGCTGAGTTTATCTCTTGCTGTTTATTTATTTAAAGCGGGAGATTGAGTAGTTGGTGGGTCCAGGGGAGCGCTCTTGGGGGGAGGAGTGTGTGAAGTAGTCTTAGTGTCTGTGGCTGGAGGCTGTCCCTGAGCCCCAAGAAACATTTTTGCTATTAAAGGCTGGGCACCCGCCGGATCTTTGAGTACACCACCTCCCCCACACCTCCCCATCAGCTTTTTATTAGCACTGAACTCTCGTTTGGGCTTGATGGCAGCTTCACCTGGGCCAGCATCTCCAACAATATCAGCGCTGGCAGCTTTTCGCTTGCTGCCCTTCTTGGCTCCCCTGGTGCTCATGGTCCGGGAACCGTTCTAATGCAGCCACCACCGACCTCTCTCCTGCGCTCGTGGTTCAAAAGTCAGGAGAGCTGAAGCGGTCGAATCGAGCACCCAAAATGAGGCCCAAAAGACAATCCAAATGAAGAGCTGTGATTGCCACCTACGAGCGTACAGCACAAGGGGTTCCTGAGAAATTTTGAAATAAGCTGATGCCATGTCCGCAACAGCTAATGTGTACACAGCCTGCAATGGATGCAAGCCGATCGTCTGCAGTCTCCTCGCGGTCCATCTCCGCATCGCAGGGCGCCTAGCCGATCAGTGACGCGACTGGCGTGAGCGGCCAAGCAGCTCGAGTGCTCTATCTCTAACTCCATCTTGCTACGCCGGGCATAGGTACATTTGCAATTGGTGTGTAGTTGTTGGGGTCATGCAGGTCCTGGTTAGTTTTCTGTAATAATAGGTGTATATTTTCAATTTATGTTTGCTGTTTGAAGTATATAGATATAAGGGCTAAAAATACCAGCTAAAGGTGATTTTGCTCATTTATGTACTGGCCAGGACATTAAAATAGCTGTGGTGCAGTTTTTTTTACATACAATGTAGACTCTCAACACTCACACTGCTGCCCTCACATAAACACACCCTCACCCTGCACTTAAACAGGCTTATGGCTCCCCCTGCACTGACACAGGCACAGCTTTCAAACTATGGACCGCTTACACTGCACTCAAAAAAGCTAATCCTGCATTCGCACATGCACAGTGCTCACACACAGGTTCACGGCACAGTAGGAAGGAGCAGAGTTGGGACTGATGGTGGAATAGTAGGAATAGGTGGAGTATCTGGTGCATTGGTCCAATAGTGCAACTCAAAGCTGTTGAGGTAAGCTGCAATGAATCCGGAAAGTCCACTGAGGTTATCTAATCCCCCATCAGCCACACTGCAGACTATGTGAGTCTGATCTTTGTGGACTTTAGCACGGAAGAGTCTTAATATGAAAAAAAAAAACACTTGCTGTTTAGGACACAATGAGCTGGTTTTCTTTGTACTGCAAACATTTGCTAAAATAAATAAAGGAAGTAATAAAGAAAAAAAAGAAAAACATATTCCAACTACATATGGAGTGTATAGGGGGCAAGGGAAACCCTACTCACAAGAAACCAGGGTAAGTATTATATAAACAGATACAATGGTTCCTGTGGATAATATAGTAAGTTATTGAAGCACATGCCAAAGATGTTCCAAGAATGCAGACCAGTGCAACGTTTTTCTTCTTACTTACTTATTGAAGCACATGCCCTTCATATGTACCAGGGTAAGTATTATATAAACAGAAACAATGGTTCCTGTGGATAAAATAGTAAATAATAAATGGAAGTAAGCACAATGGCAGTGAAATAAGGGGTTAGATGGATGTCCAACGGAGAGGAAAAAACATATACTACTCAATGTTTGGTATTGACCACAGTTATTTATATATATGATTAAAATAAATAAAATGGGGGGCGTGGCCAAGATGGCGGGCTGAACGGTCGCTCTCCTCGTGTGCTCCCGAGGACCCGGAGCCCCTGAGCCACCTAACGCCGCTGATCTCCCCCAGATTGAGCGGAAACCGAGGCCGGATCAACAGACGAACCCTGCTCCAGCTTTCAGCCTCGGGGGCTCCTCAGTTCTCGAGTCGCTGAGTCGGAGCGGCCCCGGAGCCAGGTTGGCCTGCAATGCGCCGAAACGTGGTGGTCCGGTGACGGGACTCGCTCGGAGTCCGGAGTGTACCCTAGCCGACGCTGTGAGGCACGCCGCACCGGGGATACTATCACCGCAGGGGACCGGTGAGGCGGACGGACAGAGTCCTCCGGCCGGTCGACGACGAGCCGGCTGCCGGCCCGGGTGCGGGTCCAGCGGGGTGCAGCTACGACAGCCCGGGGATCCAGAGGACCCGGAGGCCTGGTCTTCGCCCGACCTTCGCGCCTCCTCTCAGGAACGCCCCGCGTGATCCGAGGTGAGCGGGCTGCAACTCAGCTGATGCCCCTGTGACTGCCTGGGCGCCACGACATAGAGCAGGAGAGGGCCCCGAGGCGGGAGCTGACCGCCGGACCGGCAAAGATTGGAAGAGCCGGAGACAGGGCCCCACCGGCGACCGGAAGTGTAGCGGCACTGAATCAGAGGGGGTCCGGCGGCCTCAAACCACACTCGGGGCAAGCCGCTAAGAAGCCTAGGGGAGCGGAGCCCCTGGAGAGAGGACAACGCGCCGCCCGACGGCCCAGGAGGCGAGGTCGGCGGGAGTCGTCTACGGCAGCCCGGGGTCTGAATAGGCCGGAGGGCCTGTCATTGCGCCATCCTCGGTGCCCCCTCCCCGGACCCCCGCAGGCCTAGGAGTGGTGAACGGAGGCGGGGAGACACTCGGGAAAGAACCGCTGATCCCACACACGGCAGGGGACCCCCACCCTCGCGGGTTTCAGAGACAGCCCTCGCTGGGCCTGCTGCGCAGAGGTGACACGGATCCGGCGGGCCTGGCCGGACATAGGCCTCTGCCTCGTCATCTGCCTCCGCCTTGGTCCGCTACGCTGGGCTCTCTCGAGGGTGGTCCCCTTGGGGAGGCGGCGACCGCCTAGCCCCCACACCACGCACCCCGAACCGAGGTGCCGAGCACTGATTCCGTGGGGGACTGACCAGCAGTGCCTCTCTTTAGGACGCAGTGGAGGTGTCCCGACCCTGCAAGCAGGCTGCACCAAGAATAACGTCCCGACGGTGTGGTGGGGGCCCTGACGACGAGGTACTCTGGTTTTGGCTGGGACCCCCAACTGTCTCTGCTTATAGACATTCCCTGGTGCAAGGGGACTACAGCGCCCGACCTTGGGGCGGGGGACATATCCCGGCCGGGACCTCACCGTAACGAGCTGCGACAGGAGTAGCCTTTGAGTGCATTCCAACCCCTACGTCGTCCTGCCCTTCAGAACATTAGCGGTACACCCCCCCCCCATGATGTCGGGGAATAGAGGGGGAAAGAAGGGAGAACGCACCCTGCCAGAAATGCTGGGTAGAGGGGCCCCAAGACATGATAGAACTCAACCGGCCCGAGCCCCCCGTCTAGCTCCCGCGGTGCTGAAGGAGGGGAACCCCCCGTAACCCGATCCTTCCTGGAGTCTTTGTTTGGCACCCTCAGAGAGGACTTCCAGTCTCTGAAGCAGGAGGTGGCCGGGGAGATCCGTGAAGTGAGGAGAGACGTCGACGCCCTCGGAGAGCGTGTATCTACCATGGAGGAAAGCGGCCACGCTCGTGATGAGGAGATCGCGCACTTACAGCAAGAGGTCCTACGGCTCAGAGATCAACAGATTGACCTTCAGGCCCATGCCGAGGACCTTGAAAACAGGTCCAGGCGCAACAACATCAGGGTCCGAGGCGTTCCATCTGCCGCGGAGGGGGACGACATTGCTGCCTTCCTGAGAGACCTGTTCCGCGACATCTTGGAGGAACCCAGCGATTTCCCGGTGAGAATAGACAGAGCGCACAGGGTGGGCCTTCCGCGCCGCGCATCGGCGCCGCCACCAGACATTCTGGCCTTCCTACCGGACTTCCCTCTGAAAGAACGAATTCTACACGAGGCGAGGCGACGGCAGCCAGTGAGCTTCCGAGGACATCAGGTGGCCCTATACCAGGATTTGTCAACGATCACATTGCAGAAACGCAAATCCTTCAAGATCGCCACGGACTTTTTGAGAGAACACGACACGCAATATTCCTGGGGGCACCCCTTCAGGCTCATTTTCCGCTGGAACGGGACATTGCATCGGCTACGGTCCCTTCAGGACACATGTGGAGTGTTGGGAATCACCGCGACGGATGAAGATACTCGCACGCCTGCCCGCCGCCGCAACTCCAGAGGGGGATGGCAGTCAACTAGGAGGCGACGCTCCACACACTTGCCTCTGCGACCTGATTCGCCCACGATCCGAGCAGAAATGGACGGCGCGATCCGGGAGGGGTCCAGAGACACATCGTCTGGTGACATGGCCTTGACGACCTGAACGTGCTCCGGGGGGAGATCTTCTTAGCATCATCATCATTGCAGGTGCGAGGGTTCCGGGGGGGAGGGGGGCAGCGGGAGGGCATAGGAGGTGGCTGGACGTCCACTCGAATAACTTTCCACGGACTTGTCCGTTTCGGACCAGACTGGGACAATGGTGTTCTTTGAACGGTTGGGCTTGAGGGAGGCGGGTAGGAGGGAGGGGGGGCCTCCAGTTGGGGTAAGGGGAGGCGGGGAGTTGGGTTGGTTGGGGGAAGTTTGGGGGGAGACCCGGGGTTTGTGCTGTACTGTCGCACTTTGCTGTTACACCTGCCTTAACCTCACACCACAGGTACAGGGTTGCGGGGGTCGTGCTAGTTGGATATTGCATTTTTTACGTCCCGCACCACCATACCACACTGCAGTCACTGCTGATTTAGGTTCATTGAGCGCTACCCTCACGATGATCAGTCATGGTCCTTAAGATAGTTACCCTTAATGTGAAGGGGCTGAACAACCCGGTCAAACGTAGAGCTATATTGTCCCTACTTGAAAACACCCAGGCTGATATCTGTCTTTTACAGGAAACTCACCTCCTAGCCCGAGATTGCCACAGGATGAGGTCACCAAAATTCCCGGTACAGTTCTTCTCTTCAGGGGCCACCAAGACAGCGGGGGTTGCACTCTTGGTGTCTAGGAAGTTTAAGGGTGAGGTCCTGTACAAGGTAGCGGAGCAGAGGGGGAGGCTCCTGGCCTACAGGGTCAAGGTGGGGGGATTTTTGTTTACCGCGGGTTCCATATATAGCCCTAACGATCGCCAGGACCTGTTTTTACACACAGCCCTAGATGACATTGCGACTACCCCGGATAGGCACGTAATCATTGGAGGGGACTTGAATATGGTCTTCGACGCCTCTTTAGATAGATCTGCGCAACGACGCCCACACACCGGGGAGTTCTCTCAGCTGAGCAACTCCCGCTTAGGTGATCTCGATATGCATGATTTGTGGAGACGCCTGCACCCCACCGCCCGGGCCTATTCCTATTACTCCCACGCGCACAAGACATACGCGAGACTGGACCATCTCCTGGTTACAGGACCGGTTGCCGAAATTGCGACGGCTTCCGATATAGGGGTTCTTACGTTGTCTGATCACGCCCCGGTGACGGGCTCCTTCCGACTGCCGCCGGTGTCTCCATCAAGAGGGGTTTGGCGCCTTCGGATACCCTGCTACATCGGCAGTCGGTAGTGAAACAAGTACGAGACGGGATCGCGGAATATCGCAAACACAATGAAAATGGAGATACCTCCCGAGCGACGCAGTGGGCCGCCTTGAAAGCGGTGCTCCGTGGCGAGTTTATCGCCATCTCCTCCGCGGAGAATAGGGAACGACAACAAAAAAGGGATGAACTTACGACGAGGGTGCGGGAGTTGGAACAGATGCACCAGAGGACGGGGGCCCCCAGAATCTGGAGGCAACTCAAGGCCGCCCGGAAACTCCTATCCGCACTGGACATGGACAGAGCGGAGTATGCGGCGTTGCGTCTGAAGCACGCGTATTACACTGGCGGCGACAGGTGCGGGCGTTTACTCGCGAACAAACTTCGGGTAAAACACCAACGCCAGCGGGTTAAGGAATTGTCGATACCGGGCGGGACAGCTGCACGGAGGACCGTCAGATAGCGGACAGGTTCTGCAACTATTATGCCGCCTTATACACGGGCGAACCCCCCTCGGCGTTGGCCGAGGATGATTACCTTGCATCGGTCGAACTCCCCACCCTCGCCCCGGAGCAGGCAGAACACCTAGAACGGGACATCCGACCCGAGGAAGTGATTGCGGCTATATCCCGGCTCAAGCATGGGAAGGCCCCCGGTTCCGACGGCTACACCCCACTTTTCTATAAAACATTCTGCCAAGAATTGGCGCCACTGTTAACGCGGCTCTTTAACTCCTTTTCCGAGCCAGGGGCTATCCCTCTGGACCTGCTCCAGGCGACGGTGTCGGTTATCCCCAAGCCGGGGAAGAACCGGACTGAATGCGACTCCTACCGGCCGATATCATTATTGAATGTGGACCTCAAGCTCTACACGGGGATCCTTGCAACCCGACTGGCGCCCCATTTGCCGGGGTTAGTGGACCCGGATCAGGCCGGGTTTGTCCCCGGTCGGCAGACGGTGGACAACACCAAGAGGGTGGTCCACGTCCTGGAGAAGGCCTCCCGTATCCCCGGGGAACGCATGCTGCTATCAGTCGACACGGAGAAGGCGTTCGACCGAGTGCATTGGTCTTATCTGGAGAAAGTGCTCTGCAAAATTGGTATCGGGAGAAATTTCGCACTTTCGTATTTAATTGTTACCGGTCCCCTTCCGCGATAGTGAGGGTGAATGGGTGCGACTCCGGCCGATTCGCGATAGAGAGGGGAACCAGACAAGGATGCCCACTGTCGCCGCTTCTCTTCGCTCTCTACATGGAGCCCTTTGCCCAGAGGATTCGTCGAAACCCGAGGGTGACTGGCGTCCGGATGGGGGGCTTCGTTCACACCATTAGTTTATATGCGGACGATGTGATCTTCATGCTGGATGACCCGAGGGAGGCACTTCCCGCCTGCATTGGTGAGATAGATGCCTTCGCCACGGTGGCGGGCTTCAAAATGAATATGAGGAAATCGGCAGCCCTAGACATATCGCTAACCACTGCGACGAGACTTGATTTACAAGGACGCTTCCCCATGCGTTGGTCTAAGGATCAGATCCTGTACTTGGGTGTGCTACTGGCGCCCTCTTTGCCTGCCATGGTGACGGCCAACTACGCAGCCTTAGGCAGGAAACTTAAGGAGGAGCTGTCCCGCTGGGGCAGGGGTACGCTGTCGCTGCTGGGTCGGATTGCCGCGGTGAAGATTACTCTCTTGCCGCAGGTATTATATTTGTTTCGGGCCCTACCGCTTCAGCCGCCGAAGGGATGGATTCGACAGACTCAGGCCGACATCGCGCATTTTGTATGGCAGGGCCGCAAGCCCAGACTCAGGAGAGCCCTATCCACCCTGGCGCCTGAATCCGGTGGACTTGGCGTGCCGGATTTACACAAATACTTTCAGGCGGCGCAACTACGGTATTTAGTGGAGTGGAGTAAGTGGGAATCTGATAGACACTGGCTGTTTCAGGACCAGGCGGTGACGGGTAGGACCCTGCAGGAGATACCATTCATGCGCAGAGCTCACCGCCCACCCAATCTCTATGCGTCCTTTGTCACACAAGTTCCGCTCCGGGTATGGGATGCCGTGAATGTCACGCATGAGCTCACCACCTTCCCGTCACCACTTACACCGCTGTTTGAGAATCCCGACTTTCAGCCCGGGATGGAACCGGGCGCATTCTCGCTTTGGCGGGCAGCCAGATGCTGCGCTCTGTTTCACGTATACGGTCCGGAGGGAGCCGTGTCATTTCAAGACCTCAGAAGGGACTACCACTTGCCCGAGACTGAGCGTATGTGGTATTTGCAGGTTCGCCATTGGGCACTTCAACCGCAAGTACGGGACCTAGCCGACCGGAAACTCACCCCATATGAGATGTGGCTGGCGACGCGCTCCTCGGACGCCAAGCTCATTTCGGACATTTACCGACTCTTACAGCCTCCCCCTTTCCACATTCACAACCCCGGCCGGGTTCGCTGGGAGCGGGAGCTGGGAAGGGAATTGAGCCACAAAGACTGGGACAACATCTCCTACCGAGCGCGTCACTCAGCATATCACACAGGCCTCACTGAAACCTTCACTAAGATCTCCACTTACTGGTACTATACGCCTCAGAGGCTGCATGAAATGAACCGTCACATCCCGAACACTTGCTGGAGAGAATGTGGGCAGACTGGCACACTTACACACATTTTGTGGGAATGTCCGCTACTGAATCCTTACTGGAAGGAGATCTTGGATGAGATAGACCACTGCTTTGATATTGAATTGCCTCGATTCCCAGCCTATGTCTTGCTGGGATTACCGAACGGCTTGATGTATCCTCTAAGATCTAGGAGGGGCAGGCAGATAGCGATTGCTTTAGGATCAGCGATTCAGAACATACTCATACATTGGCTCTCCACCAACCTTCCCACCACTACGGGCTGGTTACACAGGTTATGGCACGTTCTGGGCATGGAGAAGCTATCCCTCACAGTAGCGGGCGAGGTGGATGGGTTTGAGGACTTATGGCAACCTTTCCACACCTTACTACTGTCAGAATTCAAAGAAATCACATGCCCCCGATATCTCAGGTTAATGCGGTTGACGTCCCTGACTAGCCCGCCTACCTAGTTGGTACACATGGAGAGCATGAGGAGAGATGTGGATCTGTTACAGAGGTGATGGAGGAGTTCGACTTTAGCTCAGCACAGGGGGGTGGAGGAGGGGGGGGGTTTACAAGGGGGGTAGGGTGGGTGGGAGTTGAGGGGGGTTGTTGGTTTTGGAACTTGTCGTCATTGAACCACATATAGCCTGAAGCTCTGGGAAAACACAAAATGTTTTTGATTGTACTGTCTTGCATACTGATGGCGCTCCTGGAACAGAGATTTTGCACTACATCCCTGTGGCGACTGACTTCCTTGTATGTATTGTTTCCTCTGTTCATAAAATTGCAATAAAATGCTTTAAACCTAAAATAAATAAAATTGTTTCTGTTTATATAATACTTACCCTGGTACATATGGCGGGCATGTGCTTCAATAAAAAAGTAAGAAGAAAAACTGTGTCATTTACATTGCCAATAGCTTAATCTCTCGCAAACGTGAGACCTATTGTACCCTACGGACGAGCTCAGCAGACAGCAATTACTACCACACACACACCCAGAGACACACACACACACACACACCCAGAGCCACACACACACCCAGAGCCACACACACACCTGCGCCGCTTAATTTTTTGCGACAAGGCGGGATTATGAACACTAAAGTTGTATTTCAGAAATTAGCACAGATGTCTTCTGCTTATGTCAATACACAGAATTTTGCAGAAGGCCTCTAAGTTTACACAAGCCCGCGGGCTGCTGGTGTAATAAGCTGTCTCGGTCCACCTAATAATGACTTCATGTAAGCAATGAGCCCAGGTGGGTTGTTGGTTCCTGACCTCTTGCCATCATCTCCTATTTTTTAAAGTAAAAGTGGCAATGAACTTTCTGACGCGGTTCAGCGGAAAAATGACAGCAGGCTTTCAAACGAGGAGCTTTATTTGAACTCCCTGACAGTGACAGATGACTGCAATAATCCGATTTCACCATATGCCATAACAAGGTGTATAGTTAACTCACCACTTAACACCTGAAAATTGATATTTCTGAAAAAGAATAAAGTGCGGCTCTGTTAAGTTCCTTCCGATGGCTATCTGTCGTCTCCCACCGTTCCCCCATCCCCTCCGCAATTTCCTCTTCGTCTTCACAAACAGATCAGCCGATTGAGATAGACTTTGCGACTTTACTCTGTGGACACGAACGCAAACAGATTCCTAAGTGTTTTGGGGATTTTTGTGTCTGGGCTGGTGAAGTGCCCAGGGCCGCTCAGTGAAATGAGCTTTCACCCCAGGAAGGTAGTCAGCGTGCCCGGTCATGCCGTTTCTCTGCAGTTTTTTGGGAACCCGATTGTCTTTTGCAACCTGCGTGACCTGCCCTTTTGACTGGCTGGCACCTCGCCTGTGTGGGGTTGAGCTCACAAGGCCTTCTCTTTGAGGGGCTTTGGTAAACCTTCCTGTCAGGCCGTCGTATAGGCCTCATCACCACAGAGGGGAGCGGAGTGGAGGGTGGGCAATATTCCTTTCAACTCCTCTCACAAGCGCAAACACAGAGGAGGCCTTTGTCTGCCGGGGCATATTTCATTAAATAAAATGCGGGCTACGGAGCAGCCTGTCAAGCAAATTTACAAATGTGACTGAATTCAACTTGACGTGTTTACGTCACCTTTTCAAAATGGAGGCTCCAGAAGCGGTAGTTTAGCAGTTGTATTTACTTCATTCAATATGTGACCAGCTGTATTAAAATGCTCATTTCGAGCTAGACACTTCTGCAGATGATACCAGCCTTCAAAATCAGCAATTCTGTAAAGACAACAATGTGCTCTGGGCATTGAGCGCTCGGTTTAGATGCCACATTTCTCTTCACGGTTGGTCATATGTGTAAATTGGCGCGTTCATGCCCGGCAAACTGCTGCACGCGGGGCGGATGTCAAATATGTGCAAAGAAGCTGCACTTAGCATACACAAACCGCAAAAGCGAATCAGAGTCGCAGAAATAAAGATGAAAGAGGTTCTAGAATGAGCAAGTTATTAGTTTATGTTTTTTTGCCTGGAGGGACAGGGTGAAATTGTAGCCATGGATTCTAGTGTCTAAAACACCTGGATTTATTGCTCGTCAAACGATTGAAATGATATGGATCTCTGTCCGTCTCCATTGTTTTCATGCTGCTGCTATCATGCTGTGATTGAATGCTTCGCGTTTGTGCAGACTAGAAGCCTCTTCCACTCAATGTGCCTCATTGTCGAGTTTTTTTATTATTTCCCAACATAGTTCTGCGCACCTAGCAAGGTTCATGTTAGGTGATAATTATGCTCCCCTTTATTACGGCTGTTCGATCTGTGAATGTCAAGCACATGAATAAGAAAGACTTTGCATGTTTTTAGACAGGTTTTCACGCGTGTTATCAGAGCCGGGTATTGACTGTAAGTGTATTCCGTGCCCATGAAAGGAGTCGCATTAAAAGCACAAGAAGGGAAGGCCTTCTCTCTTTGGCTGAAGAACTGGCAGGGGGAGGGCGTGATGGGAGCCATAGCACAGTGCTCTGTTTGTGCACCTCCAGGCCTGATTAGCGGCAAGCTACTTCATGGGCGAGGTTTAGTGCAGACTTTGTGCCATTCCACTCTCTGCCAACCTCCAGGGACTGCCCGCAACAATGGGCTGCCAATTAGTGCGTATTGTGAAGGCAGGACACAGCGGGAGGGGGGGGATTGGGGAACGGACAGGGGGGGGCAGGAAGGCAAGAAAATTAAACAAAGCACTCACCTGGACTTCTCCCGGCGGCGGTAATATAGTCACTGATAATTAAAGCAGATACAGTTCTAGGCGAGAGATAGATAAAAAGAAGCCTTTTTGGGCTTCAAATTCGGGAGTCTACCGCCTCCCGAAAACGAGTTGTCGACTGAAAGGACAGCGCACCCTGTAGGGATTCGGGGGCGTGTTTTTCGTGGTCTCCCCTTCCCATTGGCTGGAAGGTAAAATTCCAGCCAATGGGAAGAGGAGAGGGCAGGACTTAAAAAAAGACACGGAAACGCCCCCGAATCGCGTTCCGACGGGGAAATAGTGACTGACAGCCAATCTCTTCCAATGGCTAGCCTCCATTTATGGAGCTAGCCAATGGAAGACAGAGGCGGGACGAAGCCCCATACTGTAGGACATAAGATTTCGCCCTGGGCGGAGCACTGCTTTGCAGTGCTACGGCCAGGCCGAAACCTAAAAAAGGAAACCGCGAGAAGAGGCAGCAGCCGTGCAACCACGGCCCGAGGGGGAGGAGGGAGGACAACACACACACGGAGAGCAAATACAACACCAGCAGCAACATGCAGCTGGCACTGAACCTATCGCCGGCAGGCAGGCCTGTTCGTAATGCCGCCTCCCCTGCTCTATTTTGCCTTCGCCAGTCATTTACGGAGGATGCCACCAGATTCTGACAATTTGCAATTTTGCTCGTGAATATTCAGTTCTGTTAAAAGCTTCTGAACGAGCAGCCGTAACATGCCCTCATCCAGAGTACAAACACGCGCCTTGGGGTCTAATTTTCGGGGACAGGCGCATCCTGTTTTTTTGCAGGAAATGGCGAAGCAGTCTAAATGCTCCCTGTATCCCTACTTTTAGAAAGTCAGCCTGTACAGCTGCCGCGTACACTATATAAAATAAATTACAAATCAGTTTTAAAAAATGTTCACTGCTTTAATAGAAAAATATGCACACTGTCTACTTAATACGCAGGATGTTAATGATACTGTGGCTTATTATACAAACCCCAGCATATCCTGCGAGTATTGCAGTGGGTAATAAATGTACACCTTAGGCAAGTTTTACACAAGTAATACGCTGTGTTAGAATGCAGAGATACAGGTTTATTCGGCTCAACAGGCATAGTTGTTATTAGTTTTGGAAAGATGAAAGGCTAAGTTGGAATAAACCAGTGATCCTTCTCTAGCCGGGGGGAACTCCGGATGACCTGTGAAGGGGGTCAGCAGTGATGTGGGGGTTGAGAGACCTCGAGATTCCTGCACTCTCTCAAGCAGCAAGAGTGGTCCTCAGAATTGGGGATATAGAGTTCGACTAGGCAATATCGTTTGGGTATCCAAGGTACTTTTCAAACATGTATGCCCGCTATTGTGCGATCAATAAAGCACCAGTGTTTATCCGATTCAGGCCTGTACCATTCAACCATATAGCGTAGCTGAGCTGCCTGAAAGTATTGTTCCAAGTGTGGCACGCCAAGTCCACTGTTTTCCTGCTACAAATATGTCTGGCGGCATGCCATACGGGCCCTTTCCCCTTCCCAAATAAAGTCTCCCAGGAGATGTTGCAGTTTGGCCAGGATCAGGGGTGGAGGGTGCAGCGGGAGTGTTAGCATCACATACAGGATGCGGGGTAGAAGGGTCATTTTAATGGCAGCCGGTCTCCCCAACCATGACATTGGAAGTCTCTTCCATGTCAGGAGTTCCCGTCGCGTGCTGGATAGAAGGCCTGCGTCGTATTCCCGGGCTGTCCTAGCCAGTGTAGGGAAGATGCACAACCCCAAATAGGTAACCCCAACAGGTGACCATAAAAATTAAAATTGTGCTACTAGGTGAGCCTGGTCTGTACTGGGGATAGTCAAGCTAAGGCTAAAGACTTGGCTAAAATCTTCTATTTCACGTAGCAGCCGAGGCAGCGAGATAAACGGCTGTGTGAGGAGAAGCCCAACGGCATGCGCATAAAGTGAAATCTTGTGTTCCCTATCGCCCATCCGGATCCCGGTTATCACCCAGTGCTGGCGGATACACTCCGCGAAAGGCTCCTTAGAGAGAGCGAATAACAAAGGCAACAAGGGGCATCCTTGCGGGTTCCTCTTGAGATCTGAAAAGGGCGTGAGGCAACCCCGTTCACCCTAATGTGTGCCTCTGGGTTGTTGTACATGTTTTCCACCCATTTCCTGAACCTCGTCCTCGGACCAAACCTGGCCAGTACCAGTTGCAAATAGGGCCAGTGGACTCTGTTGAAGGCCTTCTCAGTGTCAATTGACAAGAGTAAGGCAGGTTGTTGAGAGCGTTAAATCTTATCAAGAAAGTGGCACATACGACGAATACCATCACTACACCTACGTTCTAGGATGAAGCCAGACTAGTCTGGATCCACCAGTCCCTGCATAAATATGGAGCTAGGCAAGCTGCCAGGATGTTAGTGAATATTTTCAAGTCTACATTCCGCAGGGATATAGGGCGGTATGAGGCGCAGTACGTTGGGTCTTTACCCAGCTTAGGTATCACCACCACTGCCTCCCTGCACATGGACGGAACAAGGGATCCTGTGTCGCTGAATGAATTAAAGAGACTGGTAAGCAAGGGGGTAAGACTAGAAGCAAATATTTTATAAAAATGAGATGATCAGCCATCCTCCCAAGGCGCTTTGCCTGAGACCAGTCACTGTACAGCTCGCAGCACTTCCTCCGGTTTGATCTCTGCATCTAATTTAATGGCCTCAGAGGCCAGTAGCGAAGCGACTAGTGCGTGCCTCAAGTATGCCTCCACTGCCACCAGATCCAGGTTTCTAGGCTGAGTAGAGGGCTGTGGGAAAGTCCTCAAATGCGGCAGCAATGGAGGCATCTGTTCAGGCTATTTCCCCTTGGGAGTCTCTGATTTCCACAATGTGTTGTTTGCCTATCTGGTCATGGAGTTGATATGCTAATAGTTTCCTAGCTTTGTTCCCTTCATAGTAGCGCTGCTTCATTCGCAGGATGGCATCTTCTGCTCGGTCATAGTCTAAAGCTTTCAATTGATTTTGCGCATTGGTAAGTTGTCGTCTGGATGGGATTGAACCTGTGCGTTGATGTACCCCTTCCAGTTCCTTAATCTGGGTTTCCAACTAGTCCCTTTTATCTCTTCTATCTTTATTCAGTCTAGCTGCTGTGGCTATAAACCAGCCACGTACGACCGCTTTCTGTGTGTCCCACAGCAGAGGGGCAGGAATGGAGCCATCATCATTGATTTCTAACTAGGATCGTATGCAGTGGCAGCTCGCCCAGGGAGTGCTGTGAGGTGGTAGGGCGGGGGAGGGTCAGGGTGGGTGGTAGTGGAGTCCGACATATGACGGACAGGACTAAGGTAAGCAATTAAATAAATAAAACTATTTACCTTGCGCTTGCTGCATCGCCAACTCGGCGATGCAGCGCACGCAAGGTAAATCATTTTTTAAATTTAATTACTTACCTTACTCCTCCTGTCCATCGTATGTCGGACTCCACTACCACCCACAGCACTCCCTCAGCGAGCCGCCACTGATCGTATGGTCTACTGTATCTCCTCAATGTTCGTGTCATATGTGAGCAATTTGTGATTCAGCCTCCATGCCCTTCGGTGGGTGTGTTCCCCAGGCAATTGCAGTTTGAGAATTATGGGTGAGTGATTCTATAAGGCTGCTACCCCTATCTCAGCCTTGCATGTAGTCAGCGTGACACCCAGGGATGTCAGAAAGAGATCTATATGAGCACATGATTGATGCGGTGCTGAGAAAAATATATATTCCCGGTCAGTGGGATTGCGCTGCCGCCAGATGTCCACTATGCCCACCTCCCCCAACCGCTGTTTCACAGACTCCTCAAGTGCCTCAGAGTGCCCCAATCTCTGAGTAGACCTGTCTAGGTGAGGGTCAGGGACTATATTGAAATCTCCTCCTACTATAAGGTCCTCGTCTGAGGACTAAAGGAGCCTGCTCAGTGCTGCCATAAGGAACCTCTCCTGGTGATCGTTCGGAATGTGGAGAGATGCAAGCATGTAGGTATGTACCCCCATAGCCACCCACATCGCAATCATCCTTACAGGTATCTCTGTTTGAATTTCTAGCACCATTCCGGAGAAGTGTGTTGCAAAGAAAATGGCCACCCCTGCCTTTTCCCCATGATGGAGGAGAAATATTGGCGCTCGAACCATCGTGACCGAAGACGTTTCCATCCAATCAACCCGCATTAAATGTGTCTCTTTGGGGAGGCACATGTTGCAGTAAGAATCCCTAAGTAGGGAAAGGAGCGAACATCATTTAATGAGTGAATTCAGACCTCGTACATTGAGGCTCAGTATCGTAGCCTCAAGGGAAGCCATGAGTAATTGGTGAAGTGTAGCGGTACCGCTTGTCAGGTCCATCCATAAGGGGTTTCATACAACATCTTACCCATTGCCAACACCAGGGAGAAAGGACATTACTTGTCAGGGAGGGAAGAGAAGGGTGTCCACTCCACCTCAACCCTATACAAATCCACAATACAATGCGTAATGGTTTCAGAGGTGTCCCCAACTATGTAAGTCCCTCTGTTGAGCCCTTATAGAGCATCCAGTGCCTCCCATATATGGATGAGGTGTGTCCCTCAAAAATTGATTCCCGGGTGTCCCCCCTCAATACTCTCAGTAGGTTATATGAGTTCTACAAGTGTATCCTCCCCCGCCATGCCGCAAAATTCAAGTTGTCCCCAGCCCCCGATGTAGGGAAAGTGTATCAAAGAAGTGCAGAGAGGTAAGGGGAAGAAGAAAGTGAAGAGAGTAGCATAGTGAGATAAACATAGACAACAAACAAACAGCCCTCGGACGGGCTCCAGACTCACCGTAGTGTAGGAGTCCATTAGTCCAGCGGCTGATTTTCATCTTGGCAGGAGTGAGCTCCGCTCACCAAGGCCGGTTCTTGTTCTCTCCGGGGGTCTATAGGCAGTTATCAGTTCCTAGCAGGCGAAGGAAGAGTATCTCATCACTGAATTCAGACCTTAGAGTTTTCCCCGCTGTCATCTTGGTTCTGCAGCTGTAGGAGGAGGGCCTCTCTTTCCTTCTAGCTTTCAATTTCAGAGGGCTGTAGTTGCTTGTTCTTTCCCGTTCCGTGTCTCCGTCTTGGTTTCTTCGGCTACGCCGCATCTTCAGCTATATGTTCCAAAGTCTCCACCTCGACAAAGTCGATCCAGAGCACCACCTGTGCCTTTTTCATTGATCTCACTGCTTGCATCTCCTTGTTCAGATCAGTCGAAAAGGGTGTCCCCAGCGATAGCGGCCCTCTTTAGCACGACGATAGGTGGTGGCAGGCTTCAGAGCTTTACGTTGTTGTAGCGTGAGGTGAGAGATGTCCAGGTAAATACCCACTTGTAGGCCCTCAAACGAGAAAGTCACCATGTCCCTGGTGGACATCATATTGGCTTCTTTCTGCTTGTAGGAGTGAAGGCATGTGATGCCAGCCTTTCTGTTCGATGGGTGCTGTGAGATGTTGGTCTGGTATATGATGTTCACTATTCTAGTGAGCACTATGCACTAGTCCAAACAACCCTTATGGTGATGGTTGTAAAGTCAACCTTATAGACCAGCTATCCTAGTGGTAGCATGGACAAAGCAGTCTTAGGCTAAAACTTCAGAGAGCATGTGAAGCCAGCTGTTTTACCATATGTGACCCCTTGAATTCCAAATGAAAGGACACCACACAGGTTATATATAAAATATACATGTATTTACTAACACAACCCCTCTGAACTCTTTATGAGGTCAGAGGCCAAAGCACATAACAAGTTACTCAATTATCATACAATAAGTTGCACAAAATACAGTCGAGCCCAAGGGGCGTTGCAAACCATATACTAAAATAGTGGTATAAGAACCACGTCACGAACAGAGAATAGGCCTAGGGCCTAGGGAATCGCTGGGGGTACACTGAGCTAATGAGAGTTAGGAAGCAGGAGGCCCACGGGATGCGTGTGCAGTGTTTAAACACACACACGAGTTACCATAGGGATACAATGGGAACGTAAGAGTTAGAAACTAGTTGATTTAGGACACTTCCGGATGGACTAGGAGAAAGCTACTTAAAACTAGGACACTTGGATAGTCAATTCCCACAGGAGCACCGGAGTACTCGCGTTACCTCACCCACAGGAGCCGGGTGCATAGGTGTCAAGTTGTGTCAGGTTTCGTCGCTGAATCCTATGGAGACCTGTAAAAAGATGCTGCAGGCGACTTGGAGAGAAGTGTCCGGTTGGATCCAAGGGCGGATCGAGGATGAAGAGTACCTGAAAGCAGAGGGGACAGAGTCTGGGTCACTCGTCAGTGACCAGGAAGGAACCAGGAAGGAACCAGGCGATGTCGCGAAGCAATCAGGTGATGTCGTGAAACTTGTCTCTGCAGCCACGTGGACCAGGAGGTGTCGACGATGACCAGGAGCTGAATACGAACTGTCGCACAAAGGATCTCGCTGTCGGAGGTGTCGGCTTCCGGATTGGAGTCAACAGGCCTTGGCAAATGCAACCCACGCAGGAATCGAATATTCGCTTCGAGGCAGACCAGCAAGGTCTGGGGAGCTTCTCTTTTTCAGGGAAGCAGGAGCAAGCCTGAGCAACCAGGCAAGCAGTTCAAATTCAAAGGTTTGTCGTCACAGAGGCCACTAGCCAACGGGCAAGTGACCGGACAGACTTGTCGAGCTCAAAAGTAGCAGCAGGCCCCACGCGGCACTCGGTGAGTGTGGAGGGCTGTGCGTCAGTGCAAATGGTGCTCGGGGCTAGGGCTTCTCAATCCCCAATGCACAACTTCGAGGGTGCCTCAGAAGCTGCACAAGTAGCAATGAGCAGGTTTTTCAAGATGGCCGGTCCCACGTCTCTCGTCGCCTCCACGGGTCTCAACTTTGCTGTGGCTGTGGCTGTGGCTCAAGGAAGTCTGGAAGTCCAGGTCTTGTTGGGCACTGTGCTCGGGCTCCGGCGGGAGCATCGACAAAGCAAACCGCAGATCGCTTGATGGTGCCTGTTTGCACAGGGTGGTCACTCCTTGACCACAAGGGAGATTCTTCAGTCTTCTAGTTGCAGAAGAATGTCGAAGGTCCAGAGTTTCGTTTCAAGTTTCAGTTCAGGATAAATCTAAAGTCTCTTGACTCAGCTCCTACCTTTATACCAATCAAAGGGGCTGGATTACCTGCTAGGTCCCTCCTATGGGTGGGACCAGGGAAGGGGGTGGTTACACCCCTTTCCCTTTGTCCAGTTTCGCGCCAGAGCTGGGGCTGGAGTGCCCCAGCAACTGGTTTGAACCGGACTATGCATGGAGCACCTTGTGTGCCCCAGGCAGTGTCTCATTTCATTCAGCCCTCCCTGCCCCAATACACTAAGGCCTGTCTGGGGTGGTGCTAGCACCTCCCAAGGCAGGAAATCCATTGTCCAAGCCTCCCTCACTGGAAGGACTTCCAGCAGCAGGAGGTCAGACTTGTGTCTGTGGCAGCAGCATCCATTTTGTGATGCTGAGGCTCTGGTTAACTTTAACCGGGATTAACAGGAACAACATGTCTTCTCCCTCTAGAAGGGTTGAATGCTACCCCCGTCGCCAGAACTGGCGAGAGGGTAGTATTCCAAAGCGTATGACACCTTACACAACATGTTTTTATAAAACCAAACCAAAGTTAGCATTCAACCGCGAGGAATATAATGCACTTAAGAGTATATGGTATGGCTATATCATAGAACAGCTATAATGACATGGTTCCGAAAGCTGCAGACAGGCTCAGCTCATGCTAGAGCCTCATCTCACATAAAACCAAGCACTCTGCCTTCAGGATTGTTAAAGCCTGCCATAGGAGTGACTTATAGGTGCATATGTGTCTATATATAATGTTAGGTATAGGAATACTATATCTAAGCAAGGGGTGATTACACAACCTTGCCTCAGCTGAGTGATCAGTCAGTTGTGTCAGTTTGGATGGCCAGCCAGGGGTGGCATAATATATGCTGCAGCCCCTGGTAGGCCTTGGATGCACCTAGGCCCTGGGTACCTATGGTACACGAGGGCCCCAGATTATGGAACTCCTTACCAGCATCTATCAAAGACAGCCCGTCCTTGATGCAATTCCGCAGAAAGATAAAGACCTGGCTGTTTGATCAAGAATAGTTACAGGCTCAGCCTTGGGAATACATGCACAGTTTCTAGCGCCGAGACGCCTACGGGCAATTGTTCGCGCTGTACAAATTACAAAAATAAATAAATAAATACACTATACAGGGGCTCACAAAGGTGACCCAACATCCAATTAGAGATGTACCTAAAGTACATGGAGTCCATTTTACAGTGAGAGCAGATAGCCTGGGGCCCTGATTAGCAGGATCCCAGGCCAACTTAGTCGAAAACCATCTAAACACTAGGCAAAAAGTTGGGGGTAACCATAGTCAGATATCCATCCTCCTACAGGTGCTGTCCAATGCAATCTCCTTATCACCTAGCGTTGGTACGACATGTCGAAAGAGGTGAATAACAAATTCCTCGAGTTTCCTAGCATCTGCCTGAAAAGGCACTCCCTTGATGCAGATGCTGGAGCACCTCGACCTGTTTTCAAGGTCCTCCAGGTGAAGGCAGAGATCTTCATTGTGGTCTCTATGCTCCAATAATTCCCAGGCGTGATCGGTCAGCTCCTCCTGTCTACGATCCCCCAACCGTTCCAGGGAGTCCACCCGGTCACCCAATTCGAGGATCTCAGTCCTGATCTGTTTAATGTCAGTGGCTGCATATTGCCTGACACCAGCAAAGTCCTCTCTGGGAGCGCCAAACAATTGTTCCAGGAACCAGCATTAATTTCTGGACGTCACTGACGCTGTCAGTGGCAGGCAGGGCAGCAATCGCCAAAATGGTGGTTCTTCCGCGGCTACTCTATTACTTTACGAACATACCACTTATGCTACCGTGCAATACTTTTAAACTAATGAATACCTTGCTAGTTGAACTTATTTGGGGGCCGGGTAGACGGAGGATTAGCCTCAAGAAATTGCAACACAGCACATCTGGAGGGGGCCTAGTGGTGCCTGATCTTCGGGCGTATTTTTATGCCTGTCAGTTTCAGTGGTTTTCCTTTTGGTCTGCAGGGCGTAATTTGCAGGAGATAGGGATGACCGATCAAGATATAGGTAAGGAGACGTTACATACCCTTTTACTGCCACATAGCAAATTACTGCGGGACCTTACCCCACTTCTGCGAACAGCCCTGCAATGTTGGAGGGTGGCGCTGCAATATACAAGGGCATCCCCGACCTATGCTGGGAATATACCTTTGCTTGCCATTCCCTTGCAGGGCGGACGCCTTTCGACGCTCAGGCTTACACCCTGGGGGGACGTGGCGGTCCCCACAGTTGCAGACCTCTTTGGAGAGGGAATGTCATTTGACCATGATAACTTTGTTCGAGAAACAGGAGCGCCAGACCATCTGTACCTCTTACATGCAGCACTGCTACAATATGTCCGGAAATATTGGGCCCCACAGAGACAGGAACCCCTCACTAATGACCTAGTCAAAACGCTGTACTACATGGGTAGGGGACGTCACCTCGTTAGGTGGTTATATGTAGGATTATGCTCCCATACACAAATTGACAGGACACCGCTCCGCACTGCCTGGGAGGAGGACATTGATAGGGTCCTTGCGGATAAGGAATGGGAGAGGGTGCTGGAACACCCTAAAAAAGTATCATGGAATGCACACTTTAAATATATTCAAACTATTATCCTACACAGGGCGTAGCTTACACCACGTAAACTAGACAGGATGTACCCGACAATGCCCTAGATGCCAGCTAGAGGGAGCAGATCTGGTACACATGATATGGCGCTGCCCTCGGATCAGAGGATATTGGGCTTCGATCAGGGGATACACTGCGGAAATTACAAAAAGGGAGATAGAGGCAACAGTTGAGGGCTGCATACTTGGACTGCGGAAGGGAACCTTTAAGTATAAGGTGCAATATGGATTTGAAAACCTGGTGCTCCTATTGGCAGTGAGAGCGAACACCATGCGATGGAAATCGAGGACACCACCTACTATCCATGCATGGCACAATGAACTGATGCGGTGGGGTGTTGCGGAGAGTGCTGCACTGAGGCGGGAAGAGGCCAGAGGGTTGCGCAAGACCCCGATAGCGTTGGACTGGGACATCATGTTAGAGGCGTGTAGATCTTTGGACACAGCCTTTGACACTGATGCTAGTGATGCAGCGCCCCTATAGAAAATCTGTCTCAACAACAGTACCCAACACCATGATACTCACCATTAATCATAAATCACTCACAAGGCCCATAAAATACCGAGACAAATTTTGGGCAACTGAATCATGTGACCTAATTAATAAGAACTATTTATAAAACTATTTACACATTAATATACATCTGCAGATTGTCATTTTCATAACCATGGTTTATCTCAATAATCATTTTAATTAAGTCACTTAGGTAAATGGATCAACTGATGATAACTAGACCATGAATAAACAAGACCAGCTTGTCATTTCAAAAGCTATTTTTATTTACTTTGTTATTCGAAGAAAGAGCATTTTTAATAGGAATCTTTATTTATTAGCAAATTAGCAGATTAGCAGCATTTTATTGAAGGAAAAGGCATATTAGACAGACATTTCAAAAGCATATTCAATAATCATGAATTTTTAATTAACAACAGTTTCCATTTCCTAAAGCTATTTCCCTATCTAAACTCACTTCACCTAGTAATGAAAAAGTCAATTAACCCTATTATCCTTACGTGAGCAGTCCAACAGCATATCACGACTCTCTGGACCCGGAAAGTGAGGAGCACCCTCCTGCCCATGGGGGCAACTTTTATACCTTTTTGCCTAGCTAATCTCATTAAAAGTATATTTTTCTCCTGCCATCCACTGTTCCAATTGGCTGACAGACGTCAGTTCATATGAGATCATCACCTTTTTCAATCCAAAGTTGAGCCTTTCTAAAACGCCTTTGTCCTTTGTCCACAACGACATTAGCTCCCTCGGAAATGCAACAATATTAAATAACAGTTCGCTGCTTCCTTAGCTTGGCTGATTTGCCGCATCCTGTCCTTGAGTTTGTCCAACTCAGAGCTCATCTTGCACAGTTCATTTATTTTATTTTTCTGATGAACATCAACGTGGCAAAAACTTATCACTTTTCTTTCCTGTGCTCGGCTCATCACGACAGGATTCCAAACACCCACTTTAAAACGCTAGGCCTTAGGCCTCTCTTTTGAAGGCTAGTATTCAAACAAACACAAGACATTAATTAATTTGAGTAATGAAAACTATTCTGTTACCCACCCTCTTTGCTAAATATTAACCCATTAGTTTATGTTATCTGGCTTTTAGCACAAAAAGCAGCTTTTTATATCGACCTTCTTCTTATAGGCCACAGAATCCTCCATGAGCTTTTGCCACAGAAAAGACAAAACATAAGCAAGTAAATGAGCACATGCCATTAGTTATGCAGCCGCATTTAATACTGACAAAGACAATAGACAAGGTTAGTTTATTATTTTTCACGAACATGCAGTTGCAACATAGAGCACATAAGTTTAGTCCCATGTGTCGTGTAATGCATTTTAAACTAGGTTGATTAGTATTTTCATTCACAAACTTCATTAATACGGTTATTTATTATGGAAGTTTAACTTTGCGAGTCAGAACAACATTTTATTCTAAACCTCGCTCCATCAACTCCCTCATCTGGTGATTTCAAAATCACCAAAATACAGCCAAAATGTTTTAGCAAAATGTTAACCCTATGAACATGTTTTGGATCACAATGTTAGTATTTCTAAACTTTTGACTCAGCTGTTTGTCTACAACTCTCATATTGAGTTCTACGAAATTCTTCTAACTCAATCTCTTTCTCCTGTTCCTTTCTGAGTTTGTATATCCTCTTCTTTTCCCTTAGATACTTCTTTCTCTTGTGTAACATGCAACTGATTTTTAACAAAAGTACCACAAAGACTATAACTAATAAAGGAGTCAGTATCTTGCCTAAAATTGAACTACCAATCTTTTGAAACCAGGTTTTGATTGCTGCAAATCTTTTGCTCAAACGTTCTGAAAAATCATCTTCATCTTCTAAAGGTTCTATTTCAGAATGTAACTCTGTTATGTTCTTAATATACATCTCAATGTTTTGACTTTTGTCTGGGATATAGGTACAGCAATGCTGGACATGTAAAATCCCACAAACTCCTCCCATTTTAGCTAGCAGAATGTCAAGGGCAAGACAATTCTGCATTACCATGGATCTCATGGCAATAAGCTCAGTATCAACTAATTGAAAACCACTAGCAGTATCAGTTCACAACCTGTCAACAATCGTGGACATTTTTCTGATTTTGGTTGCATTCAGGGTTATACCCACCTTAGGTATTATTGCACCAAATATGTCACCCAAAATTTCTGAAACACTTTCCCTCTTGAAACTATTCATGAATTTACCAATTTCAAATGAACCTTCTGCATTTCTGTCTACATGAAATATTTTTGGAAAAACTAATCCAACAAAACAAGTCCCATACCAGTGATCAGGGAGGTTATAATAGGCTTTGTCCCCAGATACACAATAACTTCCAGGAAAAATTGGATCTTTGCCACCTTTGAATCCCCAGCCACCCAAAATTTGATAAGTATCTTCACACTGACTTGCACCCACAAAATAATTGTCAAAAAGTGTATTGTCTCTCCTAATACAAAATTTTCCACTTACAGGTTTATCTACGTGGACTGCAACATTTTCTATTCTACCATTAAGCTTCTCATCCTCAATTTGCCAAAACTTAGATTTGGTTTGTTTCAGCATTTCATTCCTTTTATAAATTGCTCTTCTCTCTTCAACCATATTTAAAAAAGATTTTTCTTCAGTTCTCAACTTACATGTTAGATTGTTTCTAAAAGCATACTCATAAGTAAGTTCATTAGTAACTATGAAAAATTCCCTCATCTATTTCGCATGTTTTAATTTATTCAGGTTATTATCAATTTTCAGATTAGCAAAAATGTCATCATAGTTAGAGTAATAGTACTCTAGACAACCTGTTTTATAGAACAGACTAGCTATTACACTACATGTGATGCCATAAGTAAGGGGAAGCATATTGTACGTCACCCCCTCAGAAACAGAAGCAGGCAGTTTCACACAAATGTAGCAGTCTTTCACTTCCATAACCTTAACATATTCAGAAAGAAGTCTTGAAAAAGTATTACTAGAAAAATCACCAACAGATCTATCTTGGTGGATCTCTGGCTTGTGATCAATAACTCTGTTAGTTTTGCTTGTTGCACCATGATTATCTTGTTTAGCCATAGCTTTACTTGTCATGTTAGCTTTGTACATCTCTTTATCAAAACCAAAAGGAAAAATGACAGCTAAAATTAACCAGACCAAAATTATTAAAATCACACATATAGAAGACATTTTACAGCATTTCTTAAAAATTGAACATCTTGAATTAGTATTAGTATAAGGCATCTTTACTCTGTAACAAAAGCCTCTCAGAAATTTTTTTTTTTAAAAATTTACTATACCCCCCTTTTTTACTTTTTTTTTTTTTAAAGAAACCCCTACTTTCTAACAACTTTTCTTCGGCCTTACGTCTTACAACAATGTGTTTTTCGACCTTGTGTCACCTAACACAATTTCTTCAGCCTTATGCCAAATACAGATTTTCAACCTAATATGGAAACAAATTCAATCATTATCACTTTTGTCATCTAAATCTTCCTGACTACTGCTATTCACCTCCACAACAGGTGGGATGATAATATAAGTCCATTCAGGGGACTTGTACTTTTGGTTAGGCTTTACAACTCTTTTTGTTCTATTACTAATCACTTCTATTTTCTTTCCTGCTTGGTCTCTTTTATCAGAATCATCTTTTTGACTTGAAATTTCGTTAATCTGCTCCTTTGATCTGTTAATTAATTTGAATTTCAGGCATCCATTTTCATCAGGCCAATTATCTCCTTTTCTTGTCAACTTCTTCTTTGGTTCAGTTTGATTACATTCTGCCCGCCAAGCTCTTTTTCTTGAACTTCTCAGTTGTGATTCGTCTTCACTTTCATCTGTCTCACTATCTGAGATTTGAATTCTTGATTCAGGTACTTCTTTACTCTGCAGCTTCACTCTGTTAGGAACATCATCCTTATAGCTGGTACTTAGTAATTTGTCTTCTTCTTCTTCAATCACCTCCAACTTCCCAGTTTCAGAATTTTCATTCCTTCTTCCAGAGCTTCCAATCTGCTTTTCAATACCGTCCTGATCTTGAATCACTTCTTGTTCAGACTCTTTTTCTGCTTCTTTTTCTAGGACGACTTCATCATCAGAGTCCAGTATCACGATTTCTTCAGTATCTTTATTCAATGCCTCATTCGCATTTGAATCTTCCAGATGTCGACTTTCTTGTCGATCTTCAGGATCTAGATTTCTTTCAGGTTCTTCTTCAGAGTCTGAATCAGCTGTAGTATCACCTTCGTCAGGGTTTTCAGGTGGAGGTACACGAATGGTGTGACTTTCATGAATCCACCTTTTCAAACCTTTACATTTTACTGCATTTGTTGTGACAAGTATCACCTGTCTGGCCTTTTGCCACCTGGGTACTAGACAGTTTCTACTCCGGTGAACCTTTGTCCTCACCCAGTCACCTGGTAACAGATCATGAGCTTGTTCCTTTTCTCTCGTTATCACTTCAGTTCCTACCTGATGGAACACAGAAGTCACGACGTCAGAAAGGATCTTGCAGTATTCCAAAATGACGCTATCATTTATGCTCATTAATTTTCCAACTGGTACAAATGCTTGTCTCATGACTCTACCCATGACAATATCATGAGGGCTCAAACCTGTCTTTTTATCTGGAGTACTTCTCAAAGACATTAAAACAAGTGGAAGTGCATCAGTCCACTTTACCCCTGTAGCTAGACACATTTTAGCTATCCTATTTTTGATTGTACCGTTTATTTGTTCAACAACACCTGATGCTTCTGGTCTGTAGGCACAATGCAGCTTTTGTTTTATATTTAATGCTTCACAAACCATTTGTAATAGTCTGTTTTCAAAATGTGTTCCACGATCAGTTTCAACAGTCACTGGAAATCCGTACCTAGGTATGATCTCCCTTAAAAGCAATTTTGCAACAGTAACCGAATCATTGTGACGTGTTGGGAACGCTTCCACCCATCTTGAAAACAAACAGACTATCACAAGTACATATCTTAACTTGTTATGTGGTGGCATGTCAATGAAATCCATTTGCAGTCTGGTGAAAGGACCACCCACCCGTCCTATGGTTCCCATACTCACAACTGTTTTTCTGTTTGGATTGATCTGTTGGCAGATCAAGCATCTTTGACAAAAAGATTCTGCAATCAGTCTGAATTTCGGATTAAACCATGTCTGCCTAGATAGCCTAATCATTGAATCCCTTCCAATATCTCCTGGACCATGATACATTCTAGCCATGTCAGCAATCATGCTATTTGGCATTACTGGTCTGTCATCTTTGTAAACCCAAATCTCATCTTCTTCTCGCTGTCTGCAACCTGCTTTTAACCATGAGTCTTTTTCTTCATCATCTGCCTCATCTTGTAAATCTTTTACTCCTTGCCAAGTCTCAACTACAGATGTTAGCATAAGTGAGTTCAAAACATGTTCATTGTCTTTTTCCCGATTAATTGAAAAAAATGTTTTCGCACAATACCTTGCAATCTCAGCAGCATAGGAATTACCCTTAGTAATATAGTCCCTTTTTATGCGCTGCACATTTCACGACAGCGATTTTCTCTGGTAATTGAATGCCATCAATTAATCTTTTGATCAATTTTGCATTTCTGATCGGAGTTCCCGCAGAAGTCAAATAACCTCTTTGAGACCAGAGCTGGCCATAGTCATGAATTACGCCATATCCATACTGACTATCAGTCACTATGGTAATTCTTAACTCTTTTGCTCTTTCACATGCACGAATCAAAGCAATCAATTCTGCTACTTGAGCTGAACGAATTCCTTCAAGACAGGAGGCTTCAACTACATCTGCAACTGTGCAGACAGAATATGCTGCTCTCAGAACACCTTCATCTGTTCTTAAACATGAACCATCAACAAAATAAACAAAATCTGATTCAACAAACGGAACATACTTAATGTCCTGTCTGGGTTTTGTGCAATATTCTAAAACATCCAAGCATTCATGATCAATGTCATGCTCATTCCTAATTTCTGTTATAATACCATCAGGCAACAATGTGGAAGGATTTAAATTAACCAACCTTGCTATCGATACATTATCTGATCCCAAAATATTTTTTTCATATTTAGTCAACCTGTTACTTGTCAAGTGCTGTGTTTTGCTTCTGGTAAGGAGAATTTCAACATAATGGGGTACATATACTTTTACAGGAAACCCCATTATAATTCCTTCACTCTGCTCTAGACTTACACTTGTTGCAGCTACTGCTTTTAAGCAGCCTGGTAATGCTTTTGCAACAGGATCAAGAACTGCTGAGAAATGAGCTATAGGCTTTCTCAGTTTGCCATGTCTCTGTATCAAAACTGACAATGCACAACCTTCTCTTTCACTGCAATACAGTTCAAATTCTTTTTCATAGTCTGGCATACCCAATGCAGGTGCTTCACACAAACTTTTCTTTAACTGCTCAAAAGCTTCTAATTCAGTTTCTGTTAAGATAATCGGGTCTTTTATGTCTGCTTTTGTCAATCTCTGCAAAGGCTTTGCAATTACTGAAAATCCACTAATCCATTGGTGACAATAGCCAACCATTCCAAGAAACATTCTGACCTGTCTCTGTGTTTTTGGAGGTTGCATTCCCTGAATCGTTTTAATTCTCTCAATTGTCACTTGCCTAATTCCTTTTGCTATTCTGTGACCAAGGTATTTTACCTCTTGTTTGCAAAACTGTAATTTTGCAGGAGACACTTTATGTCCCTCATCTGCCAGATGATTCAAAAGAATAATGGTATCTGTCACACAGTTATCTCGTGTTTTTGCAGCCACAAGGAGGTCATCAATATATTGCACCAATGTTGACTTACCAGGTAAATCTAGATTTTCCAAAGATTTCTTTAACAACTGGTTAAAAATAGATGGACTCTCTGTATACCCTTGAGGGATACGACA